>NW_021940535.1:1874553-2141007 GCF_001715985.3 Manacus vitellinus
CTCTTTTTAAATGAAGGAAAATAAATCCAAGCTGCAACAAAGTAATTCTTCTCTAGCTTCACGTTTCTCTCTTGTTTAGTGACATAGAAAAATAGT
Source organism: Manacus vitellinus (assembly GCF_001715985.3). Classification (NCBI taxonomy): domain Eukaryota; kingdom Metazoa; phylum Chordata; class Aves; order Passeriformes; family Pipridae; genus Manacus; species Manacus vitellinus. The sequence goes on from NW_021940535.1 coordinate 1,874,650, forward strand.
TAACAATAGCGTTGGTGGCATTAGAATTGAAGGAAGTTTGCATTTCTGTCTCCCACGATGAAAGTACCAGGTGTGTACGTTGGAATGTACCCATTGATCATGAATTAATCCACAGCAGTGATGGACTTGATTATAACTTGCTGCATGGATAAAGTAAAAAATATTGATTGTGCAATCAAAGTAGAGACAATAGACTTGAGGAGCTATGTCCTCTGGAATTGAATGTAATTGGAATGAGGACTGTTAATTTGCATTGATGCAAAAATGCGTTAATTGGCACTCTTGTTGGTGCCCTTTTCTGTCCCTTTAAAGTATAAAGGAAATCATTTGGGAATATCCTATAAAAATTAATTTCTCTTCTTTGTTTTTTCCTTACTCATACTGTTAGGTTAGGCTAACCTTGGGATATCTTACTGAGCGTAACTAAAGAATGTAAATCATATTGAGAGTAACTGGGTCGATTTATTCTTAATTGAAATTATTTATAAAAGATACATATGATAGTCCAATTCACAGTAAATTCAAGCATCATGGAAATTGAGAGTTTACATATAGGATATAGTTATAGCAGGGAGAGTGGATTTTTCTTTCAGTCATCAAGTTACTGGAATAATTAAAAGCAAAAATACAAGAGAAAATGTGAGTTCACATTTTCAGAAAATTTAACCTATTGAACCAGAATTCCAACAAAAAACTTGGGGAGGTACACACCCACTTTGGAAGCTAGCGAGGAAAGAAAAAAACCCACCAAAAATTAACCAAAAAAAAGCCCAGGAGATGTTTCTAGGTAATACTGATCAATTCTGATCTCTTGTGTCTGTTTGTGATATGGTTTTATTTCTTTATGTTCCTGCAATAGATAGCATTCCTGTACTCAGGATCAGTGTACTGGAACTACTGCTTCTCTGATAGTCAAAACACCTTCTGTTTTAATTGTTTCAGCAAATTATTGACTTGCTGAAATGCAGCTCTAGGTCCTGTATATTTTCTTTGTGAGCATTTGTGATCTTCTAGTCTGAAGAAACTAACAGGTCTATTATTTTCCTCAGATTTTCCAAAGGAAACTTTTTATCTCTCCTCTTTCTTGCATTTCTTCATTATTGTGGACATCTGTTATTTATTGGCATTAAAAAAAATTCACAATGGTCTATTTGTCTCCAAGGCAACGATTGTGCTCTCCTATTCTGTTCCAACTATGGAAGAGGCCTAATCCCTGAATGAAGTGTTAGATGATGCCATAATATGAGTGATATGATAATTAGTTTTAGTTATGCATAAATACATAATTACAGGCTAATCTTGATGCTTTATAGGCTTCTTTGAGAAATATCTTTATGGATTCCTGCAACTCAGCTCAGAATGAGAATGAGTGAGCCATTAAATAATAAGGTGCAACTCTAAAAGACATGGAAAGAATAGAGAAGGTGGACTTTTTTTTTTTTTTAAATTGAAATTGTGTATATTTTTACTTTTGGGGAGCTGTGCTCTTCAGTAAAGCTGTTTACGTATTCTTGGTAAACAGAGTAGTGTCACTGTGAAACAAATGGTGCACCTGGCTTGATAAGACTGAGGTTCCACTGGAGGGCTGGTGGTGTTTACCTGGCTCAACTGTTTTTCAACACCTGCAACTCACTGAGGTGTGCAGCACTGAAGGGAGGTGGCAGCCTGAGATTTTCCTAAAGGCTCGGAAAGTGCAAAACACATGGCCATTCCTAGATAGGCATGTTTTCACAATACTCCTTAGTCTGCATATTATATTAAAATCCAAAACTTATTAACTTGTTTAACAGAAATCTCCCTGGAGATTATTATCCTGTATTTGGGGAGGGAGATGAGGGGACAGTGGCATAAAAACAGTGTTTCAGACAACTGATGAGAAACACTCCTGAATTTTATTTTTTTTTAAGATAAAAGTCACTGTTTTCTGTTTCTTGACAGATGCTAGTAATGTAAAGCCATTGGATGGTGTGAAAATTCTTGATTTAACAAGGTTTGTGTTTTGTCTGTAATTTGGAACAGTGTGTCTAGATGCAAATATTCTGTTTGGAAAAACTAAGAAAACAATATTTCTTTAATATTACAGGGTGCTTGCAGGACCTTTTGCCACAATGAATTTGGGAGATCTAGGGGCTGAAGTTATCAAAGTGGAAAAACCAGGTAAGATTTCTATTTTAGATATAATAAGAATGTGAGCTAGCTTAACAAATAGTAGTTTATGTGTTTTAAGTAATATATGAATGACAATGCAACATTGTCTATATAAATATTTACAAAAGTTTTCAATACTATGTTTATTTCTTGATAGTGTGCTTTTTGTGACAGTTTGTGAATGGTATTGTGCTAAGTAATAGCCGTTTTCAAGTTTGAGGAATGTTTTTTTTTATCGTGGTACTCTTTCTGTCATGTTAAAGAACTGGTTATTAGTAGGTTTGTTTTGCTTATGCAGGTATGATCTATTTGCTTTAAGCTTAACATTATGCTCCATGTAGGTGTGTTTTGGTCAGAAATAGTCTATGTCTGTATTTGGAAATAAGGTGAGAAGGTTGAAGTTGTTAGGTCAGGTGACTTTTTTTAGATGTTAATATTCAAAATGGTAGAGTCATCACTTACTAAGTGCCTTATTGCCTTGCTCAAAGCTGAATTGATTTTGTTTGAATTGTTTGGACTTTACTTCAATTTTAAATTGGGCTTGTGAATGCTTACGTGTATGATGGGGTGTTTTATGTAACATGATAAGAAGGTTAAAACAGGGTTTTAAGTGTAGAGTTTAACGTGCAAAATTTGAGAGCACACAAATCCTCCCAGCAATTAGTTATGTAATAGTTATGGAAAAGGTGGTTTGCCCATTTGAGAATTCAGAATCTTCATCTCAATTCCCTCTGAGCAAAAGTGTGGTAGATAATTAAAAATAGGAATACATCTGACTACTCAGCATTAGATTACTGATAAAATGACAGGCACTTTAATTTTCATTTTAGTGTTAAAGGAAGAAAGGTAATAGGAGCATTTAAAATAGATATGTTGTTTCTTGGTACTGCTTTTCTGTAATAATATACAGACTTAGTGGGCTTGGCAAGAATTTTGGCTGGTAGAATACAAGGTGACCTGGCATGCTATATCAACTGTCTCCTGAGAAAAAATTTAACATTCTACTACAGTTTCAGGTTGTTAATTAAACATTACCTTGTTGGAGAAATTTTTCTTCATAATCATGCAAAGTGAACAACAGTTATTTTCTGCGTGAGGTAGTTGTATCTTTAAAGTCCAGGATCTGGTATTTCTGCATAGAGATGAGAGTTCCCTGAAAAGGGAAATTTCTGAATTTGAATGAAGATGCTGGTGCTGAAAGCGTCAGATTAACAACCTTTGAGTTTGTGTTTTCAGATGCAGAAACTTCTGTAGCTCTTTCTGATTGGACTCTGGGTAATTTGTTTCTATTCTGTAAGGCAGGATTTCTGGAAGAGCTGGAGATGGGTCATTGCACTAGCTATAGGAAGTGCTTCTTTTTGTTTCTGCAGCATGAAGCTTAATCAGTTGTCTGTCAGTGGTATCTTGAAGTTGCGTCTGGAGTGTTTCAGGAATAGCTTATTGACCACGTGCACTGTGAATTGGTCCAGCAAGAGCTTCTACTAAATTCTTCCACATTGCCTAAAAGAATGGCATTGGAACTCTGCTTAAGTTAAAACAAACAAACCACCAAAAGAAACCCAACTCCTCTTTCCCTGCCACCCCCCATCCCCCAAATAACCTCCCCAAAAAAACTAAACAACCAAAATATCAACCCACAAATAAGAAAGCAACCAAAAAACCTGCAAATACGCTGGTGGTGTGTGGCTGTATTAGTATTTTAAAGACTAAATGTAATCCCAGCACTAGCAAACACTTTGTTCGCTTTGCTTAGTAACGTTTGCTTTTAGGTGGTTTTTGGTATAAATAAGTGAAAATATATATTTTAAACTAATATTTGTCCTGCCTGCTAGATGAAGCTTAGGTGATTTAAATGGGATGTTGGAGGAAAGCCTTTTATTCTTTTTATTTGTTGGTAGTGTGATATTGGAAAACTATGAACCTGTGATGGTATTTCTTTCAGGAGCTGGCGATGATACAAGAGCCTGGGGCCCACCTTTTGCTGGGACAGAAAGTGTTTACTTTCTCAGTGTCAATAGAAATAAAAAGGTAAATGGGGGGTGGAATTGAACATTAGCCTAAGTTTTCTGTGACTACAACTGAATATATAAAACTTCTTAGTTGGATTCTTAACATATATATAATGGAGCAATAGTTACATTGGCCTTAAGTTATGATGAATAAATTTGAGGAGAATAACCGAGAGTGCTTTTGAACAAAAGAGTCTGCAAATCTCTCGTATGGTGCTGTGGACAGTTGAGGCAAATTCAAAAAGCAAAAGTGCTCCTTCCAGTCTTCAGTTGCTGGTGCAACTTGACTGAAAATGAAACCTGCTGACAATAAGGGTTATTTTAATTGAATGATCCTTTTTTTCAGGTGCATCAGGTCAGCTGACGTGCATCAGCTGGCACCTGGAGCTGAAGGAGTGCTGGCATTATACCACAGTGAGGTTGGCTCAAGGTAGCTTGTGAAACTTCGGAATTAGCATGAAGTTTCATGATATACCTGAATTGTTTAATGGCTTGTTGCCATTGAAACAAATGTTTCTGGTGTCCCCATGTGTATTTGCAGTAGTAAGTCTTGTGCAAATAATACGGTGAAGAGACTGCAAATGGTGCAGCTCCCAGCTGCACATCTGTCAGACTTGTTTTAGACCTTGTCTGATCCATTGGTGAGACAGTTCAGCTTACTCTACTGAGAGAGTTTTTTTTTTTTTCAGAAAGAGGTGGGGGGTATATGTTATAATTTATTTATCCAAATTAACTGCAGTGTGAATTTGACTGTTGGTTATGTGTAGAAGAGGCTTATGATCACCAGAAGGGTTTTCACATAAATTACTGTTGTATTTTTTTTAATCCCCAGAGTATAGCTATCAACATGAAGGATTCAAAAGGAGCAAAGCTAATCAGAGAGGTAGGTTTTGATAGCGTGTGAAGTGTGCCTATTTTGCATTGTTGTTATCCTGAGTAATAAAGATTAAACTCTGCATTTCAAGTATTAATTTGAAGTCTGATAATTAAAAAATGTATGTACACAGTTGATTTGGTAAATTGCAGTATATAGCCTTTGTGCTTTTGGACTCAATGTTCAGTGTAACTTCTAATGATTTTAGATATAAAATTTGCACAAAAATGTCATCAAAGTCGTCAAATGAAATATTGTCAGGAAATGGTCTAATAGCCTACTGCTTTCCTCTTACTGCTGCTGTATTTGATCTTACTGTAGTACTTCATTAGAAGAATTAAAGATGGACTGATCTTATGATGTCAGCGAGCAGTTGAGAAAGAGGAGATACTGTATTTGAAGTTTTTTGAATGTTACTGTGTATTCATGACTTCAGTAGCTGTATCTCTTTCTGAGAAATATTGTCCTGTAGGTCAAACTTAGTATTTGTTTCCTTTTCAGTGTTTGACTTTAGAGTCTTTTAAAGGTGATCCATTTTTTTCTATTTAAAAATTAATAAAAGCATCCTATTTCCCATTCTGTGAAAGTTGTGCTTTGTCATCCCTTTATTATTTGTTGAGAAATGTAAGACCTGCTACTTGCTAGTGCTGGGTTTTAAACCCTGCAGTACTAACAGCTGGCTTCTGTTACTGTTTGTTTCAGTGTCAGTTCCAATCACTTTTTCACAGTGAGACTGTATGTGTCATGCAATAAGTGGAATTTGTCTGGTAGCATTTTCTCTTGGGAATATTGCATGAAATGGAAATAGATAGTTTTCTGATACTTGTGACTTGTTAGCTATGTAAAAGGTACTTCATATGGAAATCTTTGGAATTTATAAGTCAAGGATTCCGGAATGCCTTTTCTTTTTGCAGAACAGAATCATTTATTGTTGATTTCTTAAAAAGTTGTATGTTTATCTTCTAAAAAATTTAGAAACAGAAACTGTCATTAGGTATAATTTTTCATGGTATAACACAGACGTCTATTTGAAGTAGTCATATTCTAAGTAAGGGCTATAAAAATTGTTCCTCTGGCATAAGAAGACTAATTAGTTGCTTGACCTTTACAAATGGTGAAAGAAAAACTACTCTACGCAGTGTCCACTGATTACACATGTGTGGGCTGGAGGTGTTCAAAGATTTAAAGGCAGCTGGGCCTATGAGTAGGATGAGCTGGAGATAAAACCAGTTTGTATCCTTTAATAAAGTTGCTTTAATCATCACTATAGATTTCTGTTCCTTAAATTAATGGCATCCCTATGTGATATAGCAACATTGTGAACTGATTAGGCATTATTTAAGTGTCACTCTACTTGTGGAGTTGTCCATCATTCTGCTTGATTTAGAGTGATATATTTTGAAAGCACTTGGTGCAGAGGCCTTAACATTCTATTATGCATCTCAAATGGAACTTCTGTTTGGAGTTCTGTCAAAAAGTATGTGTAAAGGGAAAGTTGGCTACCAGGCTTTTGTTTCCTGTTGCCTCCTGCTATATCAGGACAGATGTGTATAGAATTGAAATTGTTCAATATTATATTTGTTACTACAAAAAGTAGTGTTAATGTCTGTAAAGTAACTGATGACAAGCAGAAATTCAAGTTTGTGACACTGGTTCCTCATCCATAAATATGAATTTTGTCCAAGCCTAAACACTACAAAGAAATGTAACAACGTTATATTTTTTTTTTTTTTTATTAAGAAAGGTAGCATGGTTAGAATAGGTTGTATTTCCCTCTCTCAGAAATTTTACATAGGTAGATGAAGGCAAATCTCAATCTGGAATCGTGTTAAAAACAGGACTGGTGAGTCTTCAGCTGTATGACACAGCACAGACTTGATAATTCAGTCAGTAATATCAAGCGAGCTGAAGAAATCTGTTAATCAGGAGTTCTTGCTGCCTTTCATTCTTTGGCACAGCACTACAAAAGATTTTTGCAAGGGTCTGTTGTTTCATATGTGATTAGGTGATTTCCACAAAATTATTCTTGGATCTTCTTTTCTGTTTCTTTATTCTGTGTCACTTGTAGCCCTGTTTTTCTTTCTAATGTTTTTTGACTCACTGTTAACTGCCTTCCAAATATTTCTATGTCTTCCTGAATGAATATAATTTTTTTTTCTCTTCAGTGATGGTATGTGCACCAGCCCCATACTTTGGCATCCTTTTGTAGTAATATGGCTCAGTATCTCTTTAAAATGTTATTCAAGAGTTATTGTCAGAAGCTCATTTTAAGAACCCTGAGGATACTTTTCTCCTGTGTATTTAGCCTTAACTAATTAACTTATCTATTCATGAAGGACTTGGGGGAATTTAATTGGCTGGGAGCTGATGGCACTTCTTCTCTTCCACTACTTTTAGCTGATGAGTCAATGCATCTCATGCATGCTCTCTTACTTGATAAAGCAAACTATTAATGCAAATACATGTATATATGAACACACACACAAAGAATATGTGTGTATATATATATGTTTATATGTGTGTGTATGCACATTCTCCTCTGTGGAGTTCTTGTGAAAACCAAATCGCCCCCCCCACCAAAAACCTGTCCAAACAATGAACCAAAAAAACCCCAACAAAAACCCAAAGAAAACTTCCCAAAGGTATGTATAGTTTACTTAAACAAGTTAGTAGCATCGTTACTTGTTATTCAATATAATGACTACTTTGGCATGAGTACTTTTATTTCCTGAGGCATAGATGTTAAGCATATCAGTTCCTATCTGGAATAGATAGTATTCAAACTCAGGTCTGTGTTGTAGCACTATGTTAGATGATGTTAAAATACAGGTGATATATTTAGAGGATTTGTAGGGCATAAAGTGTGACATTTCAGTTGACAATGGACTTAAAACTCTATTAAGACTGAAAATTCCTTTGTTTTAAGAACACACGGTTTGTTTGGATCAGAGTCTGAATCCATTTTCCACAATGGCAGAATTGTGGGTTCAGTGAGCATCAAAAGTACCATACATAGAATACTGTCTTTATGCATTAAAGTCTGTTTCCAAGTGCCACAAAAACTTTAGCTGTAGAGCTGATGCAGCACTTGTAGGATGTCTTGAAAATTCATTTCTCTGAGAGTATATACCCTGCTAAACTGGGCCCAAGTCACTGTATCCTCATCATTGTCATCCCATGTATGTTACCAAGTCCAGAGTTACTCATCATGTTACAGTACCGTGTGTCACGATTTCTTCCTCAGTGGCTTGTAGGAGATGATAGTTCTTCAATATGAGATGGACAACAACTTTCAAACCATCTTAGCCCTTACAATCACTATAATTTGCAGACATCATAAAATCCTGGCGAAAGCAATATAGTTTTTAACCAGTTTTGTCTCTCGAATGAATTAGGCTAAGGCTGTAGCATTACCAGTTTAAAAAGTATTTACGTGTGAACTGTAATGAATTTAAATAGAAAATAAAACCTCCTTTATTTTTCATAAAGGCATACTATTAAAACCTAGCAGCTTGTCCCAGTTATATTTCCCTAATTAAGGATCTGTTTCTTATTTCATTATAGTCCTACAGGTCCTTGACATAGCCACTTTAAAAATACTTAATAACATATTTTAAAATGCACCTTTGCCATGTGCCACATGTAGTTACTATAAATGTTATTAATGTCTTTTCTGTGCATCAAATTAAACCATTTATAAGTTGAGTGCTGCCTTGTCTAAATAAGAATCAATTTCTTCTGTCTTTCCTGTTAAATATTTGCAGACTTGGCAGCTTCTTTGGCCTTAAATTTGGTTGAACAGCTGACATGCTAAAACAAAAGTGCATGTCGTTGTTATGATGACACTAGTTTATAGAAGCTGGTCTAATTGTAATCAATGATTTGAAAATGAAAACCAATTAAAATTATTTCTAAGGTAGAAAAGAAATGAAGGATGAAGATACATTCTACCTCCTTTTTCTCAAGGTAAGTGCAAGTATATAGGTGAAGATTGTTCTGTAAACTGTTGTCAAGCCATAGGAAATTGATGTGATAATATCACATCAATGTGTAATATCACAGTTTTGTCTAATCACTTTAGGATTTTGACAGTCTTTTTTATAGATATGCGACATCTCTAATATGTAGTTCGCAGAATTGCACAGTCTAACAGGCAAAAAAATATCTCTAGGCTTGTAAGTTTTCTCTTATTAGAAAGACTAGAGCCATTTTGATTATTGAGGTTTTTAAAATTAAATTACATAATACATAGGAATGTATTGAACTTTTGGAAGCTAATTAACGAATCTTACTCATCCATTTCTTTTCTAAAGCTTGCAGCAGCATCTGATGTTTTTGTGGAAAACTACATCCCTGGGAAACTGGCTGAAATGGGTTTAGGTTATGAAGACATTAAAAATGTTGCTCCTCACATAGTGTACTGTTCAATAACAGGTATTTTTTTTTTTAATTATGTTCAATTATTTTCAATTGTGTTCATTATTTTCTTTATTCCAGTCAAAGTGTTAAAAAAGTCATATGGTTACTTAGATTTATGTTACTTTGATGTCAGTTAAGATAAATTGAAAGATAGTGAGTTTGTTCAATTCAAAAGCAGGTATAGAAAAACTGGGAGGCAGCAACCATGTCAACAGCTTACAAGTTGTTCAGTGACGTTACCATGCCACCCTTACATGTTCCTCCTGATTTTGAAGGAACTGGGATTGAGTGGCCTCTGTGGATTTTGCTTTGAACTGGTTGAAAACTCAGATTTCTTTTTTTTTTTTCCCCCTCCCAGAAGTTCTGCTGAATCTGTTTACGTATTGCAGGTTTTAAATCTGGTAATCTCAATGTTCTTTACTGCTCTGAAGTATCTCTGTCTTCGGAATTGTGCAGTTACATGTTCATGGTAGCCTTACGTGACTTTGCTACAATCTACTGCCTGGTAACTGAAATGGTAGAAGAGTTGTAGGTACTTTAAAAAGCTGGGAAGAATGAAAAGAAAACAGACATGAATATCAGGAACTGCATACATCTAAAAATAATTTTAAGTCTGTAAAAACACTTAAAAACTTCAGCAAAAATCAACTCAAAAAAATCTTGATTAAGCACTAGAATTAAAGTTCTAATATTACAATGAAATTAATGTAAAACAAGTTACAGATATATTTAGATGGTTTTTTAGATGGGTTTAAAATCTTAGTTACGAACCTGTTATGCCTCTGAATTTCTGAAGAATAAATGGCTTTGGCTTTTTAGTTACTGGATATGGATGTAATTTAATCAAAATTCAAATAACTTTTTAGACTCTTGAGATGTATTTATCATGTTGGTGTGGCAAATGTCTGAAGATGACGAACAGTTATATGCAGGGCTTGCTGAGAATCTTTGAATACGTGTTTACGTTGGTCAGTTGCTAGTTGCCACAGTATCTTTCACATTTGTCTGTGCATATAATCACACAACTGGAATTTTTTTTTAGATGTTTTTTTTTGTTTGTTTGTTTGGTTGGTTTTTTTTAGTTGTTGTACCCATAATGATGAAAAATTATAAAAATTACATCCAAGCGACAGTCTATATGAGGTAACTTGGCCTTTGATTCTGGCCAGGACAGGGTTAAATTTTGCAGTAACCAGGAGGAGGCATGGCTATGACACAGATGTTATTCTATACCACCTCAGGTCATATGGAGGGGATGGGGGAAGGGGTCCCTTCTGGTCAAGTAAGTGTGGTGGAGGGGAGGGGTCAGGTAGTGCTGGTTCCCTCTGTTATCAATATTGTAGCTGTTACTGTTTTCTTCTCTCATTGCTGTTTCCAGTAAATTGTTCTTATCTCAGCCCCCGGTCTGTACTTTTTGTGCCTTCAGTTCTCTTCTCCATCCCATTGCAGGGGAGAGGGAGGGAGGATGGGAGTGAGTGAGCAGCATGTGGTTTGGAGTGTTTCGGTGGGAACACTAAACTGGGGAATACCGTTCCTAAACCACAACACCCTCTCATCATATGTTAGGTGCTCCAATCTCTTAATCACTTTTGTGACTCTCTGCTAAACTTGCCTCAGTAAGTCCACATCTGCCTTGTACTGGGGAGCCCAGAGCCATGCACAGTACTACAGGTGTGGACTCACCAGCACTGAGAAGAGGGGAAGGATGTCCTCCCTTGATCTGCTCATGATATTCTTCTTAATGCATCACAAAATACTGTTGTTCTCCTCTGCTGAAAGGATGCATACTTTTAGATGCTCCGTTTAAGTGCTCCCTAACTTTCTCAACTGAGGGTAAGTCTTCCTTGATGCAGAATTTCCCTCTAGTCTCAGGGATCTAGGACACCTGAGAGCCATCTTTTTTGGTAAATCCTGAGGCAAAAAAAGCATTAAATACATCTACCTTCTTCAAGTCCTTTGTCTGTTCTGCAGTAGGTCCATGTCTTCCCTAGTCTCCTTTCTGCTGCTGATTTGCTTGCAGAATCCTTTCTTGTTGCTTCTTATGTCTTCTGCCAAATTCAACTCCAGGTCAGCCTGGGCTTTTCTAACCATATACTTTTATGACCACACAGCACCTCTATACTTCTAAGTCACTTGCCCCTGCTTCCACCTCTTGCAAAACAAATTGAACAAAGATCATGTAATCTTGCTGTTTAGAGCTTTGTGTAATGCATAACTTTCAGTTATGTTATACATAATGGAAAACACATAAAGATTGAAAAATACATCAATAAAGATTATTTTTTATTTATTCATGGACTGTGATAACTTGAGGTTGAAGGTGTTTGGGACGTAACAGCTAAGTGATGTTTGTCAGGGATCTGTAAAGCAACTTGGATCTTAAATTATGGTTGCTTAAATCTTGGACACCCAATAGGTGACAAGGCACACCTATTTTAGGATAATTCATCTTTTGGAAATAAAGGCACAAAGTCTAATGCCCTTAATGGATTTCTGATCTGACTTTTTTTTTTTTTAAGTCAAGGCAGGAGTAGACAAAACTTCAATCTAAGCATATTAAAAGAAGCGACCAGACTAGGACCAAATATATATCTGTGACAGAGAGGGCATGATGGTTTTTTGGGGACAATCAGGTGGAAAACCTATCTAGGAAGAAAGAATTCCTGATTGATTTTTAAAAGCTCTGTGACCCAATTCTAGATATTACAATTCAATTAATAACTTTTTTGTGCCTTTTTTTTTTTTTCAAGGGAGATAGGAAGATGGGAATAGGTACTAGGCTCTGGAACTTCAGGGTCAGGCAAATAGTGAAGGTGAAGATCTATCTGGAACAAGTCAATCAACCAGACACATTACTACTATGGCTGTTAAGAAATAAAGAAGGATAATTATTGTAGGTCCCTCCCTTCTGCGGGAAACAGAATACCCTGTATGCTGACCAGACCTATCCCGCAGGGACATGGGCAGCCTCCCTGGGGCCTGGGTAAGGGATATTACTAGAAGATTCCCTGGACTGATTCAACCCACCCTACTTCTGGGTGTCCAGGTTGGCAGTGATGAGGTTGAGGAGAAAATCCTAGGACAACGAAAAAGACCTTCAGGGAACTGGGATGACTGGTTGAAGGGATAAGAGCACAGGTGGTGTTTTTTTCAATCCTTTCAGTAGCAGGGAAGAGTGCTGAAAGAAACAGGAGAACCAACCTCATCAAACATGGTTTAAAGACTGGTGCCATTGGTGCAGTTTTAGCTTTTTCGAACATGGAAGAGTTTATACAGCACCAGGCCTGATGGAGACCAATGAGACTTGCCTCTGTAAGAGGGTGAAAAGTATTCTAGCCCATCAGTTGACAAGGATGATTGAGAGGGCTTTAAACTAGGTTTGAAGGGGAAAGGTGATAAGGCCAGGGTCACTAGAAATTAGCCTAGAGGAGGCATGCCAGAGTTGGGGATGAAATCAATAGCCCAACTGAAGTGGATCTGCACCAATGCACACAGTGTGGGTAACAAACAGGAGAAGCTGGAGGTCATTCTGCAGCAGGAAGGCTATGACTCAGTTGCCTTCATGGAAACACAGTGGGATGACTCACAAGACTGGAGTGCTAAATAGGTGGCTACAAGCACTTCAGAAGGGTCAAGTGAGGAGGAAGAGGCAGTGGGGTGGTTTTGTATATTAGGGAGTGTTTCAATTGTTCAGAGCTTAAGGATAGTGGTGATAAGGTTGAGTGTCTATGGGTAACAATCAGGGATGGCTAGCAAGACAACATCAGACAAACATCGTGGTGAGAGTCTGTTATAGACCACCCAACCAGGATGAAGAGGCAGATGAACTATTCTGTAAGTGGCTGGCTGATGTTTCACAATCACTAACCTTGTTCTTATGGGAGACTAACTTGCTGGATGTCTCTTGGAAACTCAACACAGCAGAGGGGAGGCAGTCTAGGAGGTTCCTGGAGTGTGTGGAAGATAGATTCCTGATGCAGCTGGTAAGTGAGCTTAGCAGCGGTGGTGCCCCGCTAGGCCTGCTGTTTACAAACAGAGCAGGTGGGAGCTGTGGTGGTTGGAGGCTGTCTTGGGCACAGCAACCATGAAATGACAGTTTTCAATTCTTAGTGAAATAAGAAAGGGGGCCAGCAAAAACTCTATCTTGGACTTCCAGAAGACAGATTTTGTCCTGTCCAGGACACTGGTTTGGAGAGTCCTTTGGGAAACAGCCCTTAGTGACAAAGGGGCCCAGGAAGGCTGGACATACTTTAAGAAGGAAATCATAAAGATGCAGGAGCAGGCAGTCCCCATGTCTTTAAGCTGTTGGGAAAGAAGACTGGCCTGGTTAAACAGGGAGCTTTCACTGGAACTCAGGGAAAAAAAGAGAGTTTATCATCTTTGCAAGAAGAGGGAGGGAAATCAGGAAGAGCACATGAGTTGTTAGGTTGTGTAGAAAGAATATTAGAAAGGTGAAAGCTGAGCTAGAATTTAATCTGGCCACTGCTGTGAAAGATAAAAAATGTTTTTATAAGTACATTAACAACAAAAGGAGGAAAATCTCCAACCTTTACTGGATGTGAAGGGGAACCTTGTAACCAAGGCTGAGGAAAAGGCTCTGGTATTTAATGCCTTCTTTGCCTCAGTCCTTAACAGAAAGACCAGTTATCTACCTGAGCTGGTAGACAGGGACAGGGAGCAGAATCTATCCCCTGCAATCCAGCAGAAATTAGTTAAGTGACCTCCTGTGCCGCTTAGACCCTCCTAGTCCACGTGTCTGGATGGGACTCACCCTAGGATATTAAGGGAGCTGGCAGAATAGCTCAGCAAGACATTCTCCATCGTTTGTCACCAGTCCTGGCAAACTGGGGAGGTTCCAGATGGCTGGAGGTTGACCAGTGTGACGCCCATCCACAAGAAAGTCCAGAAGGAGGCAGAGTGGCTGGAAAGTGTCCCAGTGGAAAAGGGCCTGGGATGCTGTTCAACAGCTGTCTGACCATGAGCCAACAGTGTGCCCAGACAGCCAAGAAGGCCCGTGGCATCTTGACTTGTATCAAAAATAGTTATTGTCCCTATATAGTTGGCACTGACTGGTTCAGCACCTGCTGGCTGCATTTTGTGTTTGTTATTACAATGATAGTAACCATTACCCTGTAACAGGTTAGGTTTTTTGCCAGATCCTTGAGGTGGTTCAGATGCTGAATGAGTGCACTACTAGTGATACTGTTCTTGTGTGTTCTGTTATATAGGAATTTCTGTTTTGTGCTGCTTGATGTGCTTGATGTGAGTCAGATTGGGCAGGGCTGTTCGAAGTAAATCGCCTTGGTCATGGGGTCATGAGTGGTTCATATGTGCCATCTGTAATAGAACAACACTTGTATGTATTTCATACATACTCCATACCTCCCTTCTGGATGGTAGGTAAAATATCATAGAGATGTCATCAGCTTACTTTTTATTTACTATGTCCTTTGTACTTCTTGGTTTAATTTACGGTATCACCGTGAAATTTTGTCTAATCAATCCCAATTATAATACTGTATGGTTCCTTCTATTCTGCCTTTCTCTTCAATTCTGATGGCTTACAAACTGGTATTTTTATTCTTTTCAGCCTCCTACCTACATGACCTCTCTGTGCCCTCTTTTTGGTCTATACCTGCCTTTTGCTAGCCATGGTTGCCCAGCTTGGCCAGTTCATACTCCTCCCTTCACTAGTTCAGTTCCTCATCAAAGATCCATTTCCCTTACCTCCTTTGACTTCATATTTTCCTACCAACTTCCTGTTACAGCTAATCATGTTCTCCAGTCCTTCAGGAACTTCATTCTAACCTTTTTTTTCCATTTCTCCTTTTCTGTATAGCAGTTCTAATAGCAATGGAGTAGGGGGGGAATACTCTCTATGCTTCTTTTTGAGTGCTATCATCATGCACAATAGGTGTGAGCAGTAAGTAGAAAGGAAAACTGGGCTAGAGCATGCTCTGCTGGTCTGTGGTGAAAGCATATGCACATTTTTCAGGACAGACTGCTAGTTTGTGTGGTATGATGGAAGCATGCTCTTCTTGAACTGTATTGTTAGAGATTTTAGCCTTGTAGTACTAACAAATATTTCTTTGGAGAGTGAAACGTATGGAGGTGACTGGTTCAGCTGCATAGGGACATATTGTAGCAGAATATAAAATCTATAATATCAGAATATAAATCTATCAGAACATAAAATATATCATGCTCCTTAGAAGAGATATTACTTTATAACTTAAATAGAATTGAGCCATTTTTCTTAAATACAGGAATAATGTTTGTGCAGAGTTGCCTCTCTAAATTTTGGACTATGCAAATTTTTTGTGATAGTAAAATGAAATACAGTACAGTTTTTTCTGAAAGCCCAAGATCATATGTAGGTGAAGAGTTTAGGCATTGGTATGCCAGATGTTTTCTCTTTTATGGTATTTTGGAAGTCATGATTAGCAAACTGAGTTTCTTATCCAAACAGCTCTGATTGAGTGTATTCAACTCTGCAGTGACTGCTGCAGGGTTTTGAGGATTTCCGGGATATTTCCCAATGTTCCTGTTCCTTTGAGTGCACTTGAGCTCCAAATTGCCTGTTCTCACTCACAAGTTGGCTTGCTGATGAGAATAATCTTAGAACTAGTTTAAATATGATGTATTTTGACAGTTCTGTGGTTGAGATTAGTTTAAGGTCTGGAAAATTGGATGGTTAAATTAAATAATGTACAGATCACAAGGGAGTGACCGTATCTGTATGGTCTGTGTAACGCTCTCACTGAGAAAGTCACAGTTTGTTCCTGAACAGGAGGGGGCACTGTTTAAAAGGACAACGTGGTTTTCAAATCAAAGCACTTTTTTTTTTCCTTAAAGTCTCTGAAAGTATTATGTTCTCAAAGAATTTTATGGTTTGCTTTTAGATGATGAAAGCTACTCCTCTCAGGTTCTCTACCCTACCCCTTTGCTCTGCTAATGTGAATGAATTATGATTACTCTTCTCTTGTGTACAGGTTTTTCCAAAGATAGTGTTGTTTTTTTGGTTTTGTTTTTTTTTTTCCTCTCCTCCTTTTCTAGGTAGTAATACTTTGTATCATATTCAGACTGCTTTTTATGTTGCTCGTGGTATTATGAAATCTTGTTTTGGTGTTTTACATCCTTTAATTTCTTAGAATATAGATGTGATGCTTAAGTTTTCTTTTAAGGAAGTTCTACTCCTGTAAAGACTTTTTGGTGTCTTTATGCATTAAAGAAATTGAATTTAGAATCACAGAATGGGTAAGGTTGGAAGGGACCACAGTGAGTTTTCTGGTCCAACCTTCCTGCTCAAGCAGGATCATCGCAGAGCACATTGCACAGGATTGCATCCAGACAGTTTTTGAGTATCTCCAGTGAGGGAGACTCCACAATCCCTCTCAGCAGTCTGTTCCAGTGACAGGCCTTCAACCAGACTTTGTGCCTCTGATCATGACCCTCTGGGATCTGCCACTGTACATAGCAATAGTTGTAGAAAATCTTAGGAATATTCTTAGTTAAACCAAAAGTAACTATGAAGATAAATTTTTGAGATTGGTATTTTTATTAACTTTGTGTTAACTGTAACAGATTACATTTCTTGGGGATTTGTAGTCTCTATCCCAAAGTACTTAGTCTTAATTCTGAAGGTACAAATATTTTGACTGTACTAAACTGTTGGCAAACTGTGTTATGGTAAAAGGGAAAAAATTAGGTGGAAAGAGAAGCAAAAGTTTTATAGAAGTGTTATGTGTCACCTGAGTTTCCTATGGGTCTGAATCTGGAATTGTTGTATATATAGCTTTTATTTAATTTATATAAAGTCCTAAAGATCCATAAATGAACACATTTCAAAACAGTAAGTAAATCCTCTGTGTCTCTTGAGTGATTCTGCTGAATCTATGAAAAGGAAAATAGTTCTTTACCCGTAAAGGTTAATAATAACTTAAAAAACCCCAACATTTGGCACTTCCCAGTACATTGTTTTGTCCTGATAATTTGTAGAATTTGTAGAATGAGAAGATGTAATGTTACAGTTTTGATGCATATACCTACTTTGTCTCCAGTATTTTCTTAAGAAAGAAAAGCCATCTGCAGTGTGTTTTGCTGGGCAACGGCTAGCCAAAGTGTTCTTCAGATCCTCTAATTTGTGAACTAACTGTGGTAAGATGTGGAATTGCCTTGGTTTGGATGCAGTTTGTAGACTCCCTCTTACTAAGTGTTTCTGGCCTCTAAAATTATAGATAACTTTGAGTGTGTCTTCACACCTACTCATTCCTCTGACAATTGGTATTTTTGTGGTTTCTATATGGTTCTAGTCTGTATATAATTAACTGGTACAAACTGATAGATTACCTGCCAAAAAATGGTTGCTCAAGTTTAAAAAAATCACTGGGCAAAATAATTTATTGATGGTGTAAATTATTTATTGATAGCATACAAGTAAGAAACCAAGTTGTATTGAGAAGCTGACTCAGTTGCAGTTGTAACTAAATAATAGCAGCTATAGGAATGATCTTGATCATTTATCTATTCAAAAGTTATTAAAATTTGTGACTCAAAATTTCTAACAAGAGGACATTTTTTTTGTTATTGCACAAGTGCAAAATGACCATAAAACTAGGCACAACAAATTGGAAGGGCAAAAAAAAGAAAAAAAAAAAGAAGGTTAAAAATAACACCTGCATTGCAACATGTGTAGGCTGGTTGAGCCAGGTAGCCAGTTCAAGCAGGATTATGTGCAGAACGAAATGGAAATTAAAAGACTTAACTGAGGATTTAAACAGTTACAGGTGTCTTTTAAATGTATTAAAAGAAGCAAAAATTTTGAGAATGAGTTAATTAAAAAATCTGGAAGCTGCAAAAAAGAGGATTGATGTCTTGGTACCAGTCTTCAGTAAAAGATGTTCATAGAGAATTTTTCAACTGATATATTGTTTTCTAATAATAGAAAATAATGCACTGTCTGATACGTGGAAAGAGGCATTGTCAGAACAACCTGGGTGTTGTGCTTCCAGTAGTCAGTAGTTCTTCATGTGGTTTAAGAACAAGGAGGGAAGTCTGGAAAACTCTGAACATTATACGGCTCTTAAACACAAAAATCACAGGTTCGCAAGCCTTGAGTTATAAACTTAAGTGCTGACAGTGACTGAATAAAGCATTTGGAGGAGAAAAATGTAAAGCTTCTACCTGAGTTTGATTTGATAAAAATAGAGCTTTTCAGCACTGGCAAACAAAAATCAAGCTTCTCTAATCTGTTGTTTTTTGGATTATGGAGTTGGAAGATGGACAGATCAAAGACCATGTGTCATTTTTTTGATAGGTTGAAGTTGTCTGAGTGGCCAGTTGAGAGAAGTTATTAACCAAGGTCTAGGGATAAAATGGTCTGAGACCAGTTTTTGAGGAGTTGATTAGCAGACTGGATTTGTGGATATACAAATTATTTTTGGGACAATATAATTACTTATCTATAGCAGAATAATAAAACTTGTGCTATATATTTTGACTGTAGTAAATTTTTTGATGCTTTTGAGTAATGCTTTCATGGACAAGCTAGGAAAGCGTGATGTACAAGAAATAATTAAAAAAATTGCTTCAAGAGTGATCAGAAACTCCCTGATATCTTAGCTTTTTTGTTATATAATAACAACAGATGCTTCGTGATTGACGTGGAAGAAAATGCCTCAAAACTGACATTTCTTGATTTTATTTCTTTTTTTTTTTGTTTGTTTAAAGTATGTAAAGGAATGCAATAGGAATTTTGGGATGAACCCAAAATTCTCATGTGATCATGTGCTACTGGGTGTTTGTTACGGGTTTAGATTTGAGGGGCAAGAAGATCCTGGAGCTGATTTACAAGTAGAAGACATCACTTTCCTTGCATCCTTACACTGTGTTTTAGAATATTATCTGGGGATGTGAAGAGTCATGAAGGGCTGGCATCAGGAACTCTGCTCAGTTTTTCTTCCTAAAGCCTGGGATTGAAACCCTTCTCAACAGTCCCTGTGTCAGCACAGCCCCATGGACAATCATGTGATGAAGTTGTGATGTAAAAGGTGCACTTTTGTGGCCTGAGAACTCTATGCAGCTCTGAAGGCCCACAAAGCTGTAAGGGAGTCAATTTTTACAGCAGGATTACAATTAAAAAATACCATGATCAAATTGCTTACATAAATAGAAGAAAAAGGACAGAATTAAAGGTTGGAACGAGTACAATGTACTGTGCTTAATCAGAAATAATCAGGTAATTTTAATATGGGATGGGGAACACACTGATTTAGTGTTCTCGAAAGACTTGGTTGTAATGATGGGGAATGATCGAAGTTGAACATGAGTCAGTGATGATATAGTTAGATGAAAGGCTAGTATCATACTGGATTATGTAAAGATGAACATGGCCTTGAATTAGTGTTTCTCTGCCCTGTTCTGCATTGGTAAGATTGGAAGGCGAAGTCTACTTCTAGGTACCATGTTTCAAAAACTCTGTGGAAAACTGAAGAAAGTTGAGAGAAGAACAATCTATAGATGAAAAACACTGCATATGAAAGGTAGCTTGGAACCTCAGTTTTTTCCTTAAAAAAATGCTGCTGTGATGAGGAGGAAGTACTGTGGTTGACCATCTAACCATCTCTTCTTAAAGCATTCTGTACATTCCCACACAGTGGCTCTTAAATAAAGATCCTGACAGTATGTGAAAACATAAAAAATAATATCTCTGCTTAATGTGTAGAAGTAGCCGAAATGCTACTTGGAATTCAAAGAATGAATGTGTTAAGAAAAAAAGATCCAAAAAAAAATTTTGTGAGCTAGTAATTAAAATAAGAGTTCAGACATGACAGTTGGAGAAGTGGATTGTCTCTGTTTTCAGAGAGTTAAGTAATTGGGACTACGAGAACAGCATACAACATAAAAAATTATACAGATATTGAATACTTCAGTGCTTTTCTGACCTGCACTGATGTGTTGCTTTGTAATTCCCAGTGTGAACTGCATGTTTGCACAGATTGGTGGCTTGTTTCTTTTGCAGTAGGAACGAGCTTTATGGCATGCAGCAGGAACTCTGAGAGTTTATATACTTCTCGTGTGTAATAATTCGGATACGTGAGGTGACCATCAATATATGATGAAATGAACTGAGGCTTTTAAGACTATATTAATTCTAAATATGAATTTATGCAAGAATTGGGCACAGTTTTAATTTATATAGCACAAGTATTAAATATTGTAGAGCAATAGTCTCATAAAGAAGTTAAATAAAATTATGATTGGAAGTTTGCTTGATATAAATCAAAGCCAAGGAGCCGGCTATCTCTCTGCTTCCAGGGAGTAGGACAGTTTGTCAAACTATTGTTCCTTACTTCCTGCATTTACCATATGAATAAAGCAACTAAAGAATCTGATGAGACAATTCTAATCTCTATTTGTATTAAACAGTGTTTGCGAGTAGAATTTCTAAATTTAATATTTAGACAAAATTCAGTGTGGAAGAGGTAGAGTTTTGCATTGTCTCGTGAGTCGACCATGCCTGATTTCTTTGTAGATATCTAAGCAGATTTGTACCTTGCCTAAAAAAAATCTAGTCATATGTATTTGAGTATCTAAGTTGTGTCACTTTTTCCTTTGGGTTGAGCCATCATACCTGACAACTTTAATTTTAAAAGGCAAAGTAGTCGCTTATGTGTGGAAAGTAATTGGCAGAAATGCAGAGGTCCAAATACCACATCAATGATGTCAAAAAAGAACTTTTTCATTATAACTTAGAAAAAGAAATCACTTGTTCTCGTGAATGAAGAAGCAATTCTTGTTTCTAAGAAAGCAATGAATCACTACAGGGGTGCATTGGTGTGTCAGTGGTGGTCTTAGGTGGTAAGTAGTTCTGCTGGTAAATTCCCTGAGGGAACTACTTTGATCTGTTTAAGTAGCTTCTTTCCTTTACAAAAGGGAACTTTTGAGGCCAGTCAGAATACATTTACATCACTTGATAGTGTTGTGTAGGAAAAAAAAATAAAGGAGCTATCTGTAAATTGGCATGGTAAGTAGGACCTCAAGTATTATCACTGCATTGCTGTTGTGGCCTAACTGATTGTCATTTATCAGTGTAGCAGTATGTGCTGTATAGGTAGTCTCAGTACTTTTTTTGGATCAAAAGATGATTTGTGTAAATGCAAAACTTCATAAAGGAGATTATGAAAATAGAAATCCATTGATTTAAAGTGAGGTGGTACTTTAGCTGATGTTTCTGAAAATTGCCCTTAAGTATTTCACATTAATTCCCTTAAGTACAAAGTTTTTAAGAACTTGCTTTGTTTGGCAGTGAATGTTTAGGTAGTATTGTACCTCTCCTTCACTATCTCGTTGAAAGTAACCTGTAAAATCCCAAACCTCCTTGTGCTTTGGATGAGACCCATTTCAGAACAGTGTGCGCTACATTAGGATTGGTACTTGGTGGCCAGTATTTCTTCCTGGAGGAAAGAACTTAGTATATGGAATATAAACTGCAATCCTAAACACATGAAATTTAATTTTTGTAAATGTTATTTATATATAAAATAAAGCAAATATTGTTATAGCCTTCCAGGAGTTGACTGCTTTATTCAGAACTTAATGATGAGGACCAATGGGAGCTTTTAATTTCTTTTCTCACCCCATGGTGCCAATTACAATCCTATTTAAACACAGCTTCACGAGCAGGATGTACCTTTTGAAGATGTATAAAGAACTTAATTTTTACTGCTTATGAAGATCTCCTAAATCTTTCCAGCTATCTGTTCTGTATCATAAGTGATCCATCTGCAAGCAGGTGTTCACCTCATGATTTTCTGGACACAAATGTAAAACTTTATGTGGATGTGTTAGACCCAGGGTTATTTTTTTTTCTGTACTGGGTTTAGTAATATATTTGGTGTTTTTTCTTAATAAAAAGTTAGATTATTTCATAATAAATTTACTTTTACTGAAAAAAAATCCTAATGACCAAGACTGGGAAATATTGACTCCACTGTTAATCAGACTTGCAAACAGATGACAAATAATGAGATTACTTTGAATTACTTATACTTTTATTGTTCACATGTTTTTCATATTTCTTTTTAAGCATCATCTGTTTAAAAAGCCTGATTTATAGGATTTGGACTTTTGGGGTTGTGTGTTAAAAGTATTGTAATGTTGTTCAAAATCTTCAATTTTCTTTTTGTTTTTCTTGCTTATGTTGTGATTAAGTAGGTCCAAAGTGTCTGCTTTCCCTAAGCCCCTGAGACTTGCAAAGGTTTTCTATATGTCTTACCCCTTAACAGTTGATTTGGGAAGGTTTTGTATAACTTTACTTATTCGGAAGGCTGTCAGCTGCAAACTGTTGGAAGCTGGGAGAGTACTCAAGAATAGTATTAGATAGGCTTATCCTGTTCATCTTGGCATCTGTCTTTCTCTGTTTTTGGAGACTGGATATGTAGCTAGCTGGGCCTTGAATCTAATCTAGTGCATTTTTTTCCCTAGTCTTATGCTGCTCTATGCTTAAACACCTCTAAATACACCTTTACAACCCCTTTGCTGAACATGAGTTGCCAGCAGGTTGCAGAGCAAAATGTGAACAGCAAGGTTTGACTGAGGTGTGTTGCAGAGCAATTAAGCTTTCTTTATGGCTCTTAACTGGAGCAGAAGCAAAATGCACTTTATTTTGGAGTCTTAATGTTTTTCTAGTGATGATGGCAACAATGCTTTTTAACCAATATTATACACAAAAAGTGTGTATTCAATTCTGGAGTGACTGAAATATAAGTATTACACAGTGTGAAGTAATGCCCACTTTTGGGGTGTGTTACAATACAACCAAAGATATCTCCTTGTACAGGACTAATATAATTATGCTGTGTCAAATATATCAAAGGATAACTTTCCTACTTAAAAGAAATTCTTGCTGCTGGTGGGTTTATATGTTTTTCTCTACAGCTTGTAAAATTAGCATAGGCCCAAACAAACCTACTCAAAAGAGGAGGCTTCTGTAAAATTCAGCTGGTTGACAAACTTTTTGGAACATGGTTTTCTGTACAACAGGCTTTTATCAGCACAGCTGTGCTGGTCAGGAATGAGAAGAGGTGTGAATGCCGGCTGGTCTACTTTTTTTGGCAGAAGCCATTAGCAAGCATTATTATATTAACAAAACTTTTGCTGGTAAAATTGGTCTACTTGGAGGTGTTTCTCTGTAAACGGTTTTACATTCTAGTATGAAGTGCGATTTGGTCCAGAAAGCTGTATTTTCCCTGTATTTACAGGGTTTTGCCAGTACCTCCAGAGTACTGAAGGGCTCTGGCAATGAC
The DNA here is from genome assembly GCF_001715985.3 of Manacus vitellinus. Taxonomy (NCBI): domain Eukaryota; kingdom Metazoa; phylum Chordata; class Aves; order Passeriformes; family Pipridae; genus Manacus; species Manacus vitellinus. The sequence goes on from NW_021940535.1 coordinate 1,898,406, forward strand.
ACAGATCAAACTTCCAAAGTATATCACTTACACAAATAACTATGAAAAGAGTGGAAGCTGAAAGGTGGCATGTTGTAAAAAGGGTTGCTGAGAAACAGATGGGAGCTGACAGAATCCCTTCTCTGTTGGTAGGATTGATATCCTTGCATGATTCAGATCTGCTGTGCATCTCCAGGAAGGTGGGCTTTTTAGTTGACTGGCACTAAATCTTTGACTTTGTGCTGCTTCTGTCATCAGCACACCACCAGCAGCTAGAGTGCATTAATTTTTTTTGTCCTGTAAATTATTGAGCTATCCTTTTGCACTGCCATTAAGCATCCTAGCAGGAGGGCTGAGCTGGTTTTTTTCCACTATTGTTTTTTCAGTCACGCACAGCTTGAATATCCAAAATACTGTGAGTTTAGGAATAAGAAACAGTTGAAAATGAGTGCTGTTCTGAAACACTGTGTTCCCATTCTTTGTTCGATATGAAGCATATACAAAGTTTAATGAACAAGTCATAATTCTTTCTTGCTTTAAAATTAAGTATTGACTTTCAGCTGTGCATGAAGGTAATATTTTTCTTATACCTTCTCGCTCAATTGCTTGTTCTTTCATCTACATAGCAGTATTTTGTATAAAATCTGAAACTTCAGAATTTTGGACTCTAGCCTAATGAAGAATACCATATCAGACAGAGAGCCTGTGAATCATAAGATTTGACACTGGGTTAGTTTACAGGGAACGAAACCAGATTAAGCACTGAAAATCCTGGATATGAACAGCAAGACAACGCAGTATGACTGTGGAGACACTTACTGATGGTTTAATGTTTATTTTTCAAAAGTTATTATGCTTGGACTGATGCCTAGTTAAGTTAACAGGAATAAATCTGGAAGATTTTAAGCATCTTCAGAAGCCATGAGTAGGCTTTTGTTGTATTTATTGTGTTTGAGTTGTAATAGTCTAAAGAGAAGACACAAGAAAAGATCATGAAACATTTTGTTTGTTATCACTAAAGATTTCTCTCCTGGTTCCCAAATGAATTATGTTTTTTAGGGAATCTCCTGTCAAGTAGCATTCTTATCTGCTTTATCTTGTTTTATTAAACTTTTTTCTTCTCTGATGTACTTATTAAACTTCATGATGATTGCAGGATTTTTTTTGTTTTGTTTTGGTTTTTGTTTGTTTGTTCTTGAGTTTTGAGATTTCACCAAAGAAGCAAGTATAACTAATTAAAATGGTACAAAGATCCAGTGTCTTTGTTGTGCCCTTTCACGGTATTGTCTGTGGATGTTGCTAGATTTGTAGGGAGACTGTAAGTAGCTGGTGTTGACCTGATAATGTTTCTTAGTAAGCATATGGTTTTCATTACTTATGTTTTTAAAATGTTATAAAATAAAACAGTCTGTAGCTGACAAACAAAAAGAAAACAGTTTTGGGTGTAGAAGACAGAAACTATTGAAAAATAGTCTTATTTTTGTCATTTTTAGAGACCAAAATGGTGGCAATATCTGGCACTTTTCCATGTACTTGATCATTAAAAGCGTTTTGTATCCCAGTGTTTGTGCCAACAGCTGAAACCCACTGATCTGCAAGTTGTCTTGTAGAGAAAACTTCGACATGGGAAGTTGTGGATGTTACTGCGAAAGAAGGGTGTAAAGAGAATAGTTTTGTGGATAACAGCCTTTTCATAAGTGTAAACTCTTGAGAAGAGAATAATATGTTATACAAGGGACAAGAATTAACTGTTAAAATTTGAGCAAAAAAAATATTCCAATTTAACGTTCAGAAAAGCTTTCTAATAGACAAGATGACTTTTTGTCCTGGGGTATTGCAAAGTGAGGACAGGGTTACCTAGTGCCATTATGATCATGTCTTACAGTGAACCCTGACCACCATTTCAAGAGGAAAATTTGAGACCAGGATTTTGTAACCTCTTTTAAGAGACTACATCTTTCAAAATAATTGAATAATATATGATTGTTTGTCAGTTTCTTTTATTTCTGTCAAGTTAAAGTCATGATCTTAAGAGATGTGGGAATGAATTTATTAATGAATCGAACTTCTTTTAAGATTAAAACTGAAAAACCTGAATATGGTATAATACGTGGTCTGGAAGTAAAGATATCATCTCCTCTGCTATAATTTTTCTAATTCTATTAACTTGTTGCAGTTCTGAAAACCTTCACAAAGTGATGTCCCAAGATGTTTGAGTACCAATGTCCAGTCAAAAGTTTGTTCAGTTTTTCAGACTGGTATCTTGTTTTGTGGTGTTTTGTATTTTATTTATTTAGAAGGTGCTTCTCATCAATGAGATACAAGTCAGAGAATTTGATTAGAGGTATTGTGTTAGGAAAATATTTATAAAGGGTAAAACCCCAAGTATGCAAAATAGCTGTCGTCCATTGCAGGTTTTTGGTTGTTTTTTTGTTTTTTTTTCTGAAGGAAAAGATTCTTTTCACACATGACCATTCCTAAAGAGCTAGTTGGCAAAATCCGTTGGTAGAAAAATACTCAAGTTAGGCAATATATTGAATTAATCAGTTATTAGATTTATCTGTTTCAGGTAACCAGATGCATTTACTTTTTACCACTCTGCATATTAAATTCCTGTAAATGATCAGCCACTATTATAGTTAACTATACATTGTGTAATCAGGGAATCTGTTAATGTTAAGAAAATTCAAGATCACTTTTAGGTGTATTTCCAAGAAAAGGTTCATTCACTTTTTGTTAATGTTCATTTAGTCTCTAAAGTATTGGTAAGTTAATGAAGCTTTCTACTTCTATTTGATCTGCAAGTTCATTTAAACTTCAAGATGGGATTTACACCTTCATTATGTTGCATAGAAAATTAATGTTATATCAGGACTGCAAATGAAATCCATATTACAGTTAATGGTTTCAGAAATAGGAGATAGGTCATTCTTTGAAGAGAGTAAGTGTTGAGTTGTTTACATATTTTGTGTCTATAGACTAAAGAGAACTATTGGCTTGAAAGGATAGCTTGGATTTTTAAGAATGTGTTGCATTCCATGTAACTTAATCCTCTTGGGAATGAAACTGTACAGATTTTTTTTTTTTGAAACTTTTTGAGGAAATGTTTGGAAAGCTAAAAAAAATTTCTTTACTGATTTTGAGTTCGTTTGACACACTTTTCCAGCTTCTGCCCCCTGAGGGACTATGTATTCAATCTTAGAGGGAGAATTCAGCATCACAGTACACATTCTCACACTGTGCTTGCCTGTGCACATGCAACCCCCAGGTGGGGTGCTTAGTCAAGGTCAACTTCTTCACTGGACTCTGCTGCACAGATTTGTCTGTCAGCATAACTATGTATAGTCACAACAAATGAATATTTCTTCAGGTAATATCCACTTCAGAATGAACATCGTTTCAGATGAGAAATAATTATGTAATTAAGTGGTTACTTTACATTTCTGTCATGGGGTCATAGATAATCATGTCCTTATCAGAAGCTATGGTGTATCTGTGGCCCCAGAGTTTAGACTTCTCTGAGGCTATTCTGACATTATACTGCCTGGCCATAGCATTATAAATATTCATAGAATATACGCCTTACAGGTACTCCTTAGTTTTAAAACATTTTTTTCACTACAAGAAGTAGCAAGATTATTAGTATCTGTTGAGAAGTCTGTTGTCTTTCTGTTGACTCCTGACTGGTTTCCAGAGTTAGCCAGGTGTTTCTCAAAAATATTTGCTCCCTTACCTTAGTAGTAATGGCAGGGCGGAGGTGGGTCGGTAGAGCAGTCCTAGCGAAGTAGGTGAGGTTAGTACAGACAGTTTGTCTCAGTATTTAGAGTTTCTGTGCAAGTTTTGCAACCTGGATGTTCTGGGGGTATGCCATTGCTACACTGCTGGGAGTAATTGACTTCATTATTTTAAAATTAGCATTTACAATGTAAGTATTTGGAGTCATAAGATCGGCTTTATCTGTACCAAGCAGGGTACAAGGAGTGATTTGTTACAATTAAGAGTGTGCAACTAGGAATGTTGTGCAAGCCCAAAACAATGATGGGGAATTTGGGTGTCTATCAGCCTCCTTTAAGGTGAGGAATGAACTCTGAATACCTAACCTGAGTGTTATCTAAAAGCTTTTAATTGAAATTATGTTTTCAGAAAATGGTCCCTGTGATGCATTTGATTTCTGAGATAATGTAGAAGACTGACCCCACTTAGATTGGGAAGCTGCTTCTGCCTTGAAATTCAGACAGTGACAAGTTAAACTGTAGCTGACTTAGCAAAGAGAGTCATAGCAGCATGGGTAATTACAGTTTAGGTGATGGAGGGAACTTCTTATAACTTATATGTGGCATGTTGAAAAGCTAGAAAATATGGCCCAGAATTTTGCAGGCCTGATTAAAAGCCTGTTGAAAACCAGGCTTGTGTTGTTTGAAATGGTTTGCGGCTGCATCCCAGAAGTTTGGTTGGTGCCCTTAGAGGAATTGTGTGAGGCTGGGTACCCAAAATTGCATGAAAATGGAACAGAGTTGGACAACTGGAGAGGCTGTTGTTTGTCCCCTTCTAGTCTTTCAGTAGCTAAATATTAGCAGAAAGCTTTGCATTTGATTTAACAATTTTATTTTATCTTTGCCTTCCAACATGTAACACCTGATTTTGTTTGAAATATGGGGTTAGAATGTCTAAATCAACATGTGTAAAAGCAATAAATATTGTACACATTTGCAGTCATCAATTATGAAATGAAATGCTTTTATCAGATTGATCAGATTTTATGCTTGCTGACTTAAGACTTACTTTTTTTTTAGCATCCTTTCATCTCTCTTGGCAGTTTGTTCTGACTTCACCTTTCTCCTATCTGTTCTCATCTCCTCTAGGCCTGCCTACCCAGGAAGTTGTACTTCCTTTCTTTCTGAACAACACATGGCAAGCATTTTCCAAAAGTCGTTACTCGTTTTGCTAATGCACTTGGCAGCTCTGGCATTGCAAAGTTTCATATAATGCATCTGTTAGATTTTGGCTTTTGTCATCACAGAGAATTGCTTATGTTCTTCTGCTTGTTTCATTAATCTTTATGAAGTAAAGATGTAAGCTCTCTTTAATTGAATACTTTCCTTTGGCAATAGAACAAGCCAAAAGGTGTTTCTCATTAATTTGTTATTCAGCAGGGATAACCATCTATCTGGATTGAATTTGTGACAATGTTTAGTCCCTATTTGTAGAAATGCCTATGTTGAACATATTTTTCTATGTTTTGCTCAGAATATCCTATAAAACTTGACTTTGTAATGTCATTTGACATGTGGGAATTGAGCTACAGGGAACTGGTCTGTGTTGACAGCATGTCTCTGTGTTGGTTTTTCCTCTCCTTTTAGTACAATGTGTTTTATATTTGGTCTTATAAAGTTTTATCATGCTATCAAATCAAGAAGAAGGACAGAAATTATGGCTTTTGGTTTTCTCTAGCATGTGATACAAATATTTTGGACACAGGTCATAATGAGAAATGCTGACCTTTCTTTTTATGACACAGAAAATCATATTCAGACTACCCTGTAGCATTTAATTACAGGGCCATCATTAGCTTGTAAGCATACTTTATTGAAGTGAGAGTAGTAATTTCAGGTATTGAATAGGTTTTTGTCCCCTTTCCAGTTTATGTGCTTTTAGTAATTTTGAGAGATTTACTTCTTTCTGAGTTGTTTTGTGAAAGGTGCAAACTGTTTGTGACCCACTGCCCCAGGTTAAGTGCAAAATTTCATGAAATACAAATCAAATGCACAACAACCTGAGAAATGTAGAAGCATTTTCATTAACCTTTTTAAATATCCCAAATGAATCTAAACTAACCTACATAAAAATATGGTTTTAGGGTGATTGTCCATAAAGTGATGATATTGCAACACATTACTGCCTGTTTATCCCAGATACTTTCAGGCCGTTCCTAGCTGAAATAAATTGTTTTTATACACACTAGGAATTCTGTCATCATATGATCAGTAACTCGTAAGCAAGGAATTGGGGTGTCCAAATGTGTGTTCTGTACACATCTTGGAATAGCATAGGATCTACAGACACATGAAACTTTGTCTGGGACAAAGTTCTTTATTTGGTTTGTCTCCTTAAAATTTATGTTGAATGTCTGCTATAAATGTATCAAAAAATCCCACTGTCATCTGGCAAAAAATGAAATAAAGCTATATTGTAGCTCGTATGGTCATTCACGGCTAGGCTTCGCAAATGAAGATTTGGGGAGGGCTTTACCCACATTTGTTACAGGCGCACTGGTGGCTGAAAAGGCCAATACGAGATAGACACGTCTGGTTGCAAAAAGCACAGCAGAAAGACTCCTTAGGTGGTATATTCTGCAAGACACGGTTCTTTCTGCGTTGTCTTTTCTCCTCGAGAGTGATCCTGCGTGCTTTCTCAAAAGCATCAGCAGCGTTATAGATGGTGTGTCTCCAGACCTCCCGATTTGAGGCCAGAGTAGACCAGTTATGGTGATCAATATGGCCAAGGCTGAGATGTTGTTTCAGGGAGTCCTTGTATCTTTTCTTTGGGGCTCCTTTCTTGCGGCAGCCAGTGGCAAGTTCATCATAAAGCAGGATCTTAGGGAGGTGGTGGTCCTTCATCGTTGAGACGTGCCCTGCCCAGCGCAGCTGTGTTCTCAGCAACATGGCCTCAATACTTGTGACTGCTGCTTGCTCTAGAAAGCTCGTATGGTACTACAAAGCTAAACCTGGAAAGACACACTAGTCTGTTTTTCTAGCAGAGTTTTTTGGTGGTTTTTTTTTGGTTGGTTTTTTTTTTTCCTCCTAGCATTTTTAAATTTAGTGTGACATTTTTGAGCATTTGGCAGCTTGACTAATAACGCTTTTGTGCAGTCTAACAACTTTTAGCGTTATTACATTTTTCCTAATCTTCAACCTGACCTTTCTTACTTCATAGTATTTATTTTTGTCTCTCTTAGGGTGGATTCCAAAGCAAAGTATGTCTCTCATGTGATAAATATATTGACCATTTTAAAGCAGATAAACTAGCAGGAGATTGTTAGGACATATTATTTTTCCTCCAAACTTTTGTCCCATATGATACCTGCAAATATTATTTCTCCTGTGCTATGTTCCAAACCTTGAGTACCATCACATGACACCTGCACACTAAGCACAGAACTATAAGCTTTGTGGTGTCAGAGGTGACTTCTGTATTTCAGACTAATTGGCCCCCTTTCATCAGGCAGGAATGTCACACCAACCTTAGAGAAGTAGCTTAGATTTATTTCCTGTTGAAGAATGTTTGTTTGTTTTTTTTTAAAATATATGTCTCTCAGAAGTCTGGGGGAAAGAAATACTTTCAGTCCTTCCCTTTGTCGGGACTTGTGATGTATGAATACCAGTGTAATGTACTTGGATAATAGTAACAGTCAGACTCTTAGATTTAATTGGAATGTGGATATATTGCCAATATTTACAGGAAATCTCTATGCTTCAATTCGTTTTACCAAATGAATTTTCAATCAGCTGCAATTAGTGTCTTGCATAAAGTTACTTCTGTAATGATGCCCAGCTAGTGATGAGGATCTTAGTACTATTATAATTTCCTGTTTATCTTGACATTATTATCTTTCAGTTTTGCTAGATAAATATTTTTAGACACCTTAAGTCTTCTCTTGTTGCTCTATACCAAAGATTTGGCCATCAAAAACCTGGAGGCTTTTTAGAACAGCTGTGAGCTTCAGTATTCCATATTAGCCATCTTATTTTATAAAACATTAATTGTCATATTTATCCAAATATTGAACAAATAAATACAGGACCAGAGAGACATCATATTTTTATGTTCAGTTAAGGATGCCCCGTTTTGAATATTCTTACACTGTATGTTACACTGCAGACTAACTAAGAGAGATGGTGGAGACCTTGGTTTAAGAAAATTCTTTCAAAATTTTCGTGGCAAAATTGTCTTTAACTACGTGGAAAGTCCTGAAAAACAGGGGATGCTAAATAGAGCCAGTAAAGTCCCTTTCTCCATTCTTGTCTGAGCTAAGGGTACAAGATTGCTGGTGGAAATTGTGAGGAATACAGGATTGCTGGTAGAAGGCTATGTCATTTGCTTTGTAAGTGTCTCCCATAAAGACCCATGTTTCCCTTTTAACTGATACAAAGTAGACAGTGCCTGTTCTTTCATATTTGTCTCATACCCAGCTAATATTGCTTGTTCACAAAAAGCTTCAAACAGTAAAGGTATACTTTCTTACGTAGAAGATAGACTTGGCTGCAGGGTCAGGACAGGGAGAGAAAGATTTAGGTGTAAGTCACTATGCTGAATAAGCAAATAACCCTTTAGTAGTCATAATCAGTGGCACAGGGTCTAATTGGAGATCTGTAACCTTGGTGGTGTACCACAGGGTTCGTTACTGAGCCCAGTATTGCTTAACTTACTTATCAATGACTTGGATGAAGGGACAGATGCCTCAGCAAGTTCACTGATGACACAAAGCTGGGAAGAGTGGCTGAACGCTGTGCAGCTCTTCAGAAGGACCTTGTCAGGTTGGAGAGACAGGCAAAGAATTGTCTGAAATTCAACAAAGGCAAATACAAAGTACAGGCTGGGGGCTGACCTGCTGGAAAGCAGCTCTGCAGAGAAGGACCTTGGAGTCCTGGTGGACAACAAGCTGTCCGTGAGCCTACAATGTGCCGTTGTGGCCAAGAAGGCCAGTGGTATCCTGGGGTGCATTAGGAGGAGCATAGCCAGCATGTTGAGGGGGGTGATCCTGCCGCTCTGCTCAGTCCTGGTGAGGCTTCGCCTGGAGTGCTGTGTCCAGTCTGGGCTCCTCAGTACAAGAGAGACATGGAGCTCCTGGAGCAAGTCCAGTGGAAGGTGACAAAGATCTTTAGGGGACTGGAGCATCTCTCTTATGAGGAGAGACTGATGGAACTGGACCTGTTCAACCTTGAAGAGACAACTGAGAGGGGACTCTTATCAATGTCTGTAAGTATCTGAAGGGAGGTGTCAGAGGATGGAGCCAGGCTCTGCTCAGTGGTGCCAAGCAATAGGACAAGAGGCAATGGGCAGAAACTGATGCACAGGAAATTCCACCTGAACATGAGGAAGAACTGCTTTACTCTGTGGGTGACAGCACAGTGGAACAGATTAGCCAGTGGGGTTGTGCAGTCTCCCTCACTCGAGTCTCCCTCACTTGAGATACCCGAGAACTGACCGGAATTCAATCTTGTTCAATGTGCTCTAGGACGGCCCTGCTGGAGCAGGGAGGTCGGACCCGATGACCCTCTGTGGTCCCTTCCAACCTTCCCCATTCAGTGAGTCTGTGAACGTCTATGTTTATGGTAGTTTCAAGAGCTTGCTATACAGATTGAATAGTGCTTTGACAATGACAATTTTTAGGAAGCACTTGGAGATCTCACTGGCGATTGTTGTCTTGTACCCAGTTTGATTGTGAAACTGATCTACATCTTGCAGTAGAGAAAACCAGCTCATACTGCAACAATTTTGAGATCTAGGCACATGAATATGTGGCAGTTATCAGAATAAATCGTACCTTCCTAGTGCAAGGTGTAGAATAGGGATTCTGGGAGTTGAATAGGGATTTAGCATGGTGCAACTTTCTCTTGCTCCTTGCAGATTCTGTTTTATACAAATCTAAACTTTATATGAGATTCAGCACCTAGGCAGCTACCTATGCAGCTGAAATGATTTAGAAAACACTCAGTTTTATTAATTTCAAATTCTTTTGTCTCTCCTCTGAAATATATTCCCTAAAATAAAAATATATTCACTGCACTTAAGGAACTAAAATAAATTCTCTACTGTTAAAGACTATTTAAATATTGACTGTAGCCTAAGGTGTTAAGCTTCACTAGAGGGGAGTGTAATAATTTCCTTTGTCTTGCCTTCTGAGACCATTACTGTTAAATCCATTCTCTCTATATCCAACTGGGATTATCTTTTTAGCCTAAAGTATTTTTCATTTTATCTAAACTCTAAGACACTAACTGTGTTTTACTAAACAGGAACCTTTATTTAGGGTTAAGGGTGGAATTGCAAATCTATTCTTTTCATGCTGAATTCAAGTATGAGTGAACATAGGATATTTGAACAAGCATAAACTTCAGGTGATATTTTTATATCTTTAAGAAGTTATTTTATATATTTATGTATATGTACACATATATATGCACAGGTATGTGTATACATTACAGTTATGGTAAAATCTGTGTACCAGGCTGAAATTTTTCTGAATGTAATTTTGGGCTCTCCTTCAAGCTTTTTGTATTTGTGTTCATAGTTATTTCTGAAGCTTCTGGACTGTCTTACTCCATTGACCTGTGTAGTTTACCAGAATAATAATGTTCAGCCTTTGATTTTTGTCTGGATAATGCGATCTTTCATTTTGGGCAATAGCCATTTTTCACTTAACTCCTACAAGTAAATGGCTGCCTTTTCCCATATGCGTTTGTATGTCCATAGTTCCTGGGGTAAACTATTTCCAGTGAAAACAGATTTTGTCCCCACACTAACTTTGTCCATTCAGAATTTAGATCGAATCAGAATTATGCCTTTTTTTTCTTTTTAATCTATTGTGACCTGTGAAAACTAATTAAACACTCCTTAGAACCTCTAATTTTAACCAGAAAGCCATTAAATAATACCTTTCATTTTGAAACCAGGGTGTTGTAGTGGAAAGGACTTAAAAAAATTTGAAAACCCCCCTAGAAAAATGCATAACTTATTGCCTGTTACCTTTCCTGAATTCAGTGTTTGAGGGATGGATATTTGTCCTTTCCAGAAGAGCATTGCAAAGCATTGTATAGTTGTTCTGTCTACATACTACGTTTAATTTTCAGTTGTTTTCTGTTTATGAAAACATTTGTGTGAGCAGATGTGTTGAGATGTCTTTTCTTTGCTAATAATTGAGGCCAGTACGTAATTTCTCACTTGCTTCAATATGCTTTTCACTATTCAATTAAAGTTGTTTTGAGTAATTTTTATTGAGCAAGATTTTGTTTTTGAAGTGGCCCCACACACTTAACTGGTTTTAATTCTACAGTTCATTCCAGTGAGATAATGGTATATGCCTAGTTAGAGCCCTTCGGAGCATTTTTGGGTGGATCCACTGTATTTTATTTGCTAGTCCTCTTATGTTTGAAAATGAATACACTGTTCTTTGCTGTAAACTTATGGGTGTAAATATGAAAGGAAATGTCGCAAGTTCTCTTTGGGGTCTCGGAGTCAGCTGTTGTCAGAGACATGATTTTGAATAAAACTGGGTAAACTGGTAGGTTTTTTCTTCTCTCTCTTATGAGTAAGGACGTCAATAAGAATCAGATTTGATCATAAGGAAAGTGTTGAATTCTTTCTTCCAAATGTTTGTTTTGAGGCTGCATTGACAAAGTCAGTGGGTTGACTGTAATATTCTGATACTCCTGGCGACACTGAGTGTAGAAGTGGAGTTCCTCCCCAGCTTTGCGCAATGTGGATCTCATGTCCCCAGAAAAATATCAAGTAATTGAGATAGTTTGTGGTGTAATAGGGAAATCCGTATGGTTAGTGGATATTGTTTGAATTGGTGTGATATGTAAATTGAAGTAACAAAGTGCTTTAACTCCAGTTTAAAGTGATCATAATTCCCTTGCACTGTACATTAGAAGCCATTTATGAATTTTGTACATAACAGCATTTGCCCAAGTGGACGAACTGAAGAAGATTATCCCAATGAAAAATGCTTTTTAATTGTCTGCTGTAGTCAACAAAGCCGATCTTTAGACAGTCATGTCTGCTGAACAGACTGCCTGTATATTGAGAAGATTCCAGGAGAATAATGAAAAGGAATCTAGAAGACTCAGAAATTTTTATCTTGCAGTATATGTTGATATAATGTAGTATTAATATTGTCCTCACAGCTAAGAATAATACAGAAATGTTGCCTTAAAACTATCAGCCAAACCAGGAATCTTGTCTGTGACAAATATCTCTTAACTACTCCTGTGGCCAAGGGATTTCTCCTGGAAATATCTGAAAAGGGAAATGAAAGCATGAGAATAGTGTTTGAATCTGCTACCTCTTTGAGGAGGACAGATGCTTAAATCTGATTTTTGAGGGCTCTGCCATTATTAGAACTAATGGAAACCATCAATCAAATGTTACTCTTTCTCTGTTGACTTTACCCTCTGTGGTGGTGGTCACTGGTTCGAGTGACCTCCTCAGTTGCTTGTACAAGACTTCCTCAACTGGAAGATTTTGTGATTGTTGTTAGAAGAACATGGTGAGTATAGCAGAGAAAAGCAAGAGAACATCCTTCTGGCTACAGCTGTTAGTTTTAAGTTAATTCTACAGGTGAACAAAACTCTACTTATGTAGTTCTGTAAAAATTTTTGGTATTTTGCATTTCATTGTTGCTAACTCCTGGCAAACAGATTGTGTGTACTTGCTAAAGGGCCAGCCTTGCCATCTCTTGTAAACAGTGTTCTGTTTTGAAGGTAACTCTGTGTAGATGTGGAATAAAGTAACAGAAATAAGGGGGGAACAATTCATGTGTTCCGCACCATAATGTCATGATTTCAGTATCATTTGTGGTATTCAAGGTATCCTTATGTTAGAGTGGAGATAAAACACAGGCAACATGGGCTCTGTTGGACACCAATTAGAGGCCTGTAGAGATACCATAGAGCCTCTAAAATGACATCTGAGTTCGACCTCAGCTGACCCAGCAAATTAAAAGAGTAATTCTATCCAAAGTGAATGAAACATAGCAGAGACAAGAGTCTGTCTAGAATTAAGATCAAACATGTCATCAACCCACAGAGGATAAATCCAACTGCTTACTCTTAAAAATATGCAGGAATAAATAGAATACAATAGCATTCACTGGTTGTACAATCTGGACAACTTGCGAACAAAAGCTGAGAAGAAATAGTTTATGTTGTACTTGTCCTTGACTGAGTTACCAATTGTTCTGTTTCTATTTTAGGTTATGGTCAGACTGGTCCAGTGGTTCAGAGAGGTGGATATGACTCCATTGCCGCTGCTGTTTCTGGTCTCATGCATATCACAGGGCATGAGGTATGATGCTCAACCTGCAAATTTAATACAATCTCTGTGCCACGTACCAAAACTGTTTGCTGCATGGATCAAGTTAGCCTATGCTAACACATCTGTTATGCAAGCCCTCCAAGAGGTCTCACCTCTGGGAATGAAAGATATCTCACTCCAGGCTTCCAAAGCTAATGTCCCAGAAACAGAAAATGAAAGAAAAAAAGAAAAACCCTAGATCTCCAGGGAATAAATTGACGATGTATGCTAACCTGTTAGTGGCCACTTGTTGTCACTTCAAGAGCTGTAATAGACATGTTGATGCCTGGATGATGGAACCATATGTGAAATCTCACTGATGCTTGAATATTGATATTCCCTCTTTAAAAGAGGGAACTGCGAAGCTATGTAGATAACTCTGACAAAAAGTTTTTTCAATCATTCTGCCTGGAAATAAGCAGAGAGATGCCATTAGTGGTTCTGGAAAGCTTTATGTGCTGCTAATCCCACTGATCTTTGGTAGTTGCAGTAGTGCAGGAAGCGTGACAGAGGTAGTTTAGTATCTGGATTCTAGGGATACATAAAATGTGTGTCTTCACCTCAGAGAAATGATGGCCAAATAAGCATTTTCTTATGCTGTCTTGAATCACCTACAGATGCAAGGAATGTGGCCTCCAAATGTCACTTCTCAAGTAAGGTGGTGTTACAAGTCTGTTCTGTGCATTGTAAATGCTACAAAGTGTTCTGTGGTGGTGTTCCTGATACTCTGGAAGCAGTAGGGCAGATCTCTATGAACTTGCATGCCCTAGATAAACAAGGAGTGCATAAAGTTTCTCTACTTAGTGTCAAATACTCGTGTTTGAGTAGGTTGTTCAAAGCTAACCACACATGATTTGGACTCAGCTCTACTGCAGGGTTGATAGTCTGCCAAATAGACTTGTTTTCTGCTGAGAATAATGGCAAACATCAGAACTCTGTGCTTGTGGCAATTATTGTTACCAGAGTTGTCCTTTCTATTAGGAAAAAAAGAATAAAAATCAAGCATTGTTTGACTGAATGAGCTGAAACATCTTGTGCCTAGTGTCCTGAAACTGTTTGTCCATTTCTGCCATGTTATTGGTACATACTTATAGGATGCCCCATCTCAGAACACTAGAAGACATGAGTGCAGTCCTTATGGCTCTTACTTCCCTTCACATGTGTAAGGCACATATACACTGAGCAATGACTGATCACAGTAACTGTAGTGTAAGTAAATTTTACATCTGGACCATTGTTTGCAGGGTGGAGATTAATACTTCCAGTACAATGCCAGAAACTTCATGCACATTTCAAAATATACCAAACAAAATTAAAAGGGAGTATAAGCTAATAGAATGAGCAAATGCTGTTAGTGCAACACAAATAAAGGAAAGGATGTTGAAAAATTGAAAAACGTAGGATTCTTGTAAAGCTTTTCAATGATATGGGAATGACAGAAAATACAACTGTTATACTGAGTAATTGCATGTAAGTTCTATTATGAGAGTAATAGTCCTTGGTGGCCATTATGAAGATGATGGATTTTATTAAAAGATTGTATTAAGATCTACACTGGAAAACCAGATGTTCACATCACCTCACCAAGACTTGAGGCAATGTAGTCATAGGAATTATTTAATCATTGTCAGTAACAGCTTTGTCTGTTCACTGGGGCCTTTTAGTAATTCATTCAAACTTAGTCACTCTTTTGCATGATTAAAATAAACATGCTAAAACTTACTTCTTATTTTTCTTTATTTGAAGTTGTTCATACAGTATTTCCTCAGTTTCTCAAAACCATTTTTTGATGTATAGAGGGACAGTTTTCTTTCAAAGACTCAAGTAGTCAATGACTCCAAAGAAGCAAATGTGGCTTTTGTTGATGTTGTGAAAATTTACTCAAGTGGCTTTAAAATCATATTGTATACTTCTTTGAAAGTTACTTTGAAAGAGAAAAGTAAAATCTTCCATGTTTTTCTTACATTTATATTCATGTGACTGAGTTATGTTTAAAATTCCACAAAACTAACTCTGAACAAAAGCAGAAAACCTTGTTTCAGTCAGCATGTAGAAAAGTGGCCAAAATAAAGAAGAAAAAAGAATCTTACTCACTCTTGTATGGTGCTTTTTAAAATAAAGCTTAAATTATTTGTTGACCAGATAACATGGAATTTATATACTAAAGGTAATATGTTCATTTGAAGCATACCCTAGTAAACGATTTTTTTCTTAAATAAAATAAAAAAGACCACTCTTATAAACTGGAAAAGGAAAAGTTATAACAGACAGTGTTGGTTTTGTATTGCATTGCAATAGCTATAGAGAATTCAACATAACATCATCAGTACAACAGTGCTCTGTGGAAACTTTGGTAAACAAACCATTGAATGTGCTTGCAGGATGGTTTTAGAGGCATCAACTTATGCTACAGACAAATTATAATGAATTTGAGCAGGAGCAACAAAATATCTGCATACATGACTGAAGTGCTTACTATTGAGGTATACATATTCACAGCTCCTCACAAAGCATTTTAATAATAGGATACTAAACTTTTGTCCTGTATCTGACTTTTTAAAAATGTATAGATCCAATAGAAATACATATTCCTGCATAAAAAAAAGAAGTCAATGGCATGTTTTACCTTTTCCTGCCTGGAAATAGAAGTTACTGATATCACTTAATGGTAATAGGTTTGAAATGCTTCTGAGCATATTCTGAACCTGGAAATCAAGCTATAACTTCTGGAATATTGTGAAGTTACAGGCACAAACAGATGCATTTGTGCTAGTGTGGTTTTTGCTGGTTGTACAAAACCAAACACGGTAGAATACTATCTTTAAGTTATGTGTTCATGTACAGAAATAGACACGGAATTCCAGCTCTTACACACGTGCTTGATTACTTCTGTATTAGAAATGTATGACACCTATGAAATTTGAAATTCTAGTGTGTTTATGAGGGGAATCTCTTTTGTATAAATAGGTAACATAAACCCATTTTGAATGAAAGTAGTTGCTTCAGACCACATTCAGGTTTTCTTTACGTAAATTAAAATATGCTAAAATATGCTAAAGGACAAAGTTTGCCCTGATGACACTTTTATTGTCCTGGATAAAAAAATTTATAGATATATCCTAGTTAAACACCACATTCAAGTTTCATATTTGAGGAACAGAAACTTTTTACTTAATATATTCAGATATATCAGTGCCAGATGAATATTCTTTTGATGAACATTTCTATGACTCATTAAGGCAATAACTTGAAATTAATTAAATAAAGCCCAATTTGAATACAAATCCCCTTGCATCTCCAAGTTGATTATTACATGGAGTTTTCAATATTCAAAGTATCTTTATGGTGGTGCATTCTTTCCTACTGAAGAAATATTTTTGTTTTACTGAATATCAGACAGCAAGACATGATTGGGATCTACAATCCAGAGAGACCATTTTTCAGCTTAAATTCGAACAAACTATAACAAAGGAGTATACCTGGTATATAGCTCAGAGCTGTTGAAAAATACAACCATTGCTGGTTCATATTAGCTCCAGCAACTCTGTCACATCTGTAAAGACTACTGGACTTAGAATGCTTTTATTAAGCAGGTCATTTCAAGACAATTTTCATTTTTAATGGATGATTTTTATATTATTGTTGTAAGTTTGGGAATAGAAAATATGTCAAAGAGCAAAAAAAAAGATTCAGGAAAGGAAGCTTCCAAAACATGTTGTGGCTATCTCTGGGCCAGAATATGCTGACAAATTTAAGGAATTTAGCAAGCAGCAAAAATTAGGTATAAAAGTGTAAACTGGTCATAAGATTGAGCACAGTGGTAAGTAAAGCACAGTGATGTAAGAAAAGGTCCACTCTACTGACGTGAATCTTTTTCTTTTCAAATGTCCTGGTGCTGCACCTAATTAGGGTTCAACCCAGTCTTTGAGCCTTGATGCAGCTTTCTTTGCTTGAGGCACTTCTCCCTGACTAGGGCTATATTTCATCTTTCTACCAGAACAGTAACACCACTTTTGGCTGAGAGAGGTGGCGGTGTTTGTTACTTTTGAGTAATTTCCTTGAATCAAAGATACTGTATAGGACCTTACTTTGTTCATGTAACTGAAGTAAAGTTAACTACATAAAAGTACTGCTGTGCTGTCAGAAGCTCTGTCTATAGGAAAGTATTTCTGTGTGTGTGTGGAGCTTTATCCTTCATGTAAAGCAGCTTCATTTCCCTTCTTCTGCAGGACAGAGATGAAAGCCTGAATGAATTTGTTTCACAGTACTTACAGCTAAGCATCCTACCACCAAAAGGCTGTTTTATGGTACAGGAGCTGATTAAAGCTGATTAAGCGGTGAAAAATGGCAACTAGTCATGAACCTTGGTAGGAAAGACCAAAGAAGGTTAGAAATTGTGTGGACTTGTTCAAAATTATAGGTTGTGAAATGTTAGGGTAAAGTAAAGCTAACATGTTAAAAATAACAATAACAGTATAGTGCTAGTAGTTTGCAGGAGTGTTCGGTAAAGGGAAATCATGAAAGTATTTTAGAAATAAAAGTGAACGTTTTGCTGAGGCAAATAAAGTGTTTGCTTTTAAACAGTAGGTAGTTTAGTACTTGATGAGGAAGGTATCTGGGAATCAAGCAAATTCATATGTAATAACCTATTGGAATAGTCCTGATTTCTGGATCTTCAAAGTGTAGTTTTCTCATTCAAGGGTGAAATTAATGACACTTTGAAAATGATAAAAAGTGTTTTCAAACTAAGAATGTTGCTGCACATGTGTTTGCAAAATCTAAAGTATTTTTGATTTTTTTCCCAACTCAGTGAATGTAATGAAATTACTGTAATGAAGAAAGAACAATTTAACAGACTGAGATCTTGCAGCAGATAATAGAGGGGAAACATTTTTAGGTTTGTTTTCTTTTTTGCATTTTATTTCTTAGTGATAGCTCTGCAGTTCAAAAACATTCCAGTGCTAATTAGTTTTTTCAGTAGGCCTTTGCACACATATAAAACAGAACAACTTTCTTACCTGTTTTCCCCCAGAGCTGGGTACAATGAGAGTAGTAAATGGCTGGAACCTTTGAGTTGTCTTTTCTACTGGGAAGGTGAAGTGACTTGGTGTAGAGTGCGGAGAAGGAAGAAATAAGAGGTTCTTCAATAAAGTAGTACTTCCTAAAGCAGTGTTCACCTTAATGTTGTGTGGTTTACATATCAATCTATAGATATCTAGGCTATAGATAGCCCCAGACTAATCCTTACTGCAGTTTGAATGAGAGTAATTCAGATTTTTTTTTAACTTTGTCATATTTGATACAGATTTTATAATTTTTAGTCACTTCCATGATATGAATAAAATAGCAGCCTTTTCCACCTTACATAGGAAATATTGTCCTACTGCCTTTCATTTCAAAATTGCTCTATTAATGCAATTAATAATACAATAAAATTATTTTAAGAAAAATATTGTAACTTATATATGACTTGACAGCAGATTTATGTAAATCCTGTTGGAGTGCAAAAGAAAAAAGATGGTGAAGATTAATTGTCTTACATGAAGTCAAGACACTCTTTTAAAAATAATTTTAATAATTATCAGTTACTCTTGCAATCTTGATTACAAGATTACTATTACAATAATTACACTTAGAAGTTTAGATATGGCTAATTAAAATAATTCTGTAAATTAAATTTTATTGAACTTATGCTACATTAGTTTAAATACATTTATGGGTACTTCACAAGCAGTTATTATTTATCAATTATACTGATTTTGAGTTGTCTTATGATGGGTTTATGGGGGAGCTAAAAGTCTGGAACAGTCCCATTAGCTTTGCACTTCTATTTTCTTCAAAACTTGAAAATTAAAAAAAAAAATACTTCAAAACAGGGAACTGCTGTCAGAACCTGATCACCTGACCTCAAACTTTTCAGAATAGGAAATGGTAGAATGTCTCAGAAGAAGCACTTTTAAGATCTTTTGATAAAAGCCTAGCTGGACTGAAATTAGAAGTTCATTTTGCCATTGATTTCAGAAGGGTTGTATTTCATGCCAATGATTACAGAAGTTCTGAAACACAGTAACACAGTTCTGAAACAGTAAAATGAAGATTCTTCCCTTGATGCCAGAAAAGGGACGACATACTGAAAAAGAATATTTGAACCAACAACTTTTCAGTGATTTCAGTCAGAAGGTCAGGAATTTGCCTGTCTTTACATGTGTAATGTTTACATGTCTAAACAAAAAGTTGTTCTTTTTTTCTTACTAGAAGCCTGAAGTGTGTATACTGGAAAATACAACACTGACCTTTGACTGGGGGAGGGACAGAAGAGAAGGGAGAAAAAGGGAGTGAGAAAAATGAAGCAATATGGTTCTGCCTTTCAAACAGATAGGCACCTGTGTCAGCACACCCTGGAAACTGTTTAGACCTTTGGCTTCTGGGCATGGCAAAATTTGGTCTTCACTGGCTTCTCTTGTGTCTAACATTATCTCTTTTCTTTTTGCACTGGTAAGTTGAAGCATTATGTTATTAGGGACAAAAAGTTACATAACAAATCATTCACAATTTGCGGTATGCAACATCATAAAGTGACAGTTCTGTGTACCTGCTGTAAGAATATCTAGTTTTCAGTGGTGGTTCTTATACTTCAGTTCACTCAAAGATGCTGATATCTGGCATTGACTGCAACTCTTTGAGTGCAACCATCCAGCCAATTTCTTATCCACCAAGTGGTCCATCCATCAAGGTCATGTCTCTCTAGTTTAAGAGACCAGGATGTCATGTGGGTTAGTTACCTGCACAAGTCCAGGAAGATGACATCAGTCACTCTTCCCATATCTACAACTGCTGTAACCCCATCATAGAAGGCCACTAAATTTGTCAGGCACAGTTTGCCCTTAGTGAAGCCATATTACCTGTCACAAATCACCTGCATACTTTCCATGTGCCTTAACATAGCTTTCAGGAGGATTTGCTCCATAATCCTGCTGGATATGAAGATGACACTGATGGGCCTGTAATTCCCTGGGTCGTCTTCTTTCTCTTGTTAGAAATGGGCGTTATGTTTCCCCTTTTCCAGTTAGTGGGAACTTCACTGGGCTACCATGAGTGGCTTAGCCACTTCCACTGCCAGCTCCCTCAGGACCTACATCTGATGTATGTCATAAGGTCCAATAGACTTGTCCATGTTCAGGTTCCTTAGGTTGTCTTGAACCTGCTCTTTTCCTACAGTGTCTGGGTCTACAGTGTTGTCTTTCCAACAAGTCGAGGATGGTTGAAATCTCCTATGAGGACCAGGGCTTGTGAATGTGAGGCCACTGTTGTCTCTCTGTAGAGGGCCTCATTCACACTGTCCTCTTGGATGAGCAGCCTGTAGCAGCATTGTAATGTCACCTGTAGCTGCCCTCCCTGTGCTCTCCATCAGCTTTTGATCCATCCCCAGGTGGAACTCCATGCGCTCCAACTGGTCATTTATGTAGAGGGCAACACCGTGTCCTTATCTCCTCTGCCTGTCCTTCCTAACGAGCTGATATCCTTCCATTCCAACACTCCAGTCATAGGAGTCATCCCACCATGTCTCTGTGATGCCAATAAGATCATAGCCCTGCACAGTTGTATTGTTTCTGCTTGTTTTCTTCCTTTTTTTTTGTTTGTTTTGTTTTGTCTATTGTTTTGTTTATCTCATTTTGTTTCGGGGTGTTTTTTTCTTTAGGATGGGGAGCCAGTTAAAATGGGAGTAGCAATGACAGATCTTGCTACTGGGCTGTATACATATGGAGCAATTATGGCTGGTTTACTTCAGAGGTATAAGACTGGAAAAGGGCTGCACATTGACTGCAATCTCTTGTCAACTCAGGTAGGAGTTTTTAAAAAATTTCCTTTTGTTTCCTTATGTTTGAACCTAAACCTACCATTTGGACACAAATTAATATGCATTAGTTACTACAGCTAATGATGACAAATAATAATGACAGTAGTGGCATTAGTGATAGTTTCCTTATTCTGCCACTCTGGTAGTGACCATTTTATATGACATGGTTATAGTTACTGTTGCATTAAGTTTGGCTTTCACTTTTTACATGTTCTTGGAAAACAGGTTAATCAAGGTTTATAATATCTCTGAGATTTTAACAGTTGTAGTAGGTGATTTGAGATAAGACAAGTATAAGTGGTGAAACTGGTTTTGGGGCCTTGGCACTGGGCAGTGTTAGTATCAGAGTGGCTGAATAACTTGAGCAAAATCACCCAGAGTAATCAAGTATCACCTAAGTTTCAAAGTAATGTAGTCCAGGACGTCTGCCTTTTGGCTCCGGGAATTAAAGAATAAAGTAAACTTGAAGATGCAACATTTTTTCTAGATGTATTGAAGACAAAATTGTTTTGATCAAGAAAGATATACCATATACTACAAATAATGAGAACTTTAAATTTTCTTTGAACACTTAAGCACCAATGGTGCAATGTTTTATAATTTGTAAAAAGAAAGTGATGTTGGTATGAGCTGCGTGTGATTGGATGATATGTTGTCTTGCTGATGTAGGTACTTGCTGGTACCAAACGGGTATATTTTGCAGAGGAATTTTTGTTTATGTTTTAAAATGTGCATCAAAATTATATGAAGTTCTAATCAAAGCTACTACAGTGCTCCATTTTTTTCATCTTTATTCAGTTGTATTTTTCTTCACATTGTATCTGTCAGTACACTTGAGAGATGACAGTGCCCATTGTGCAGGTGGGCCAGGTGTGAGCAGGAGGTTGGACAAGGTGATCTCCAAATGTTCCTTCCCACCTATATCATTGTATAATAATAGTGATTGAGACTAATGATTGAGGTTCCTCTTGTTTTAGAGCCTAGTGCTCTTGTCTAAATACCTTCCAAAATCAGATCTGGAAAGGAGGGGAAGCCCTTGCTTAAATCAACAAAGAAATTTTCATTTGTTTCAGAACAAATGTTTGTAAGGACTGAATTTAATTATACGTAAATATATTTGTAAATAGTGTGTCTGCATTTGAAAAGTGTAATAAGCAGTTTAGAAAAATATTTTAAATGTATGTTAAATACCTTTTAATAGTTAGGGGATTTTATTTTTAAGATATTGTAGTGTTCCATATTATGGCAGCTTGTCCTTGATCTTTTTCATTTCTAATTTTATTAAAAGGGTTTCTGTTATTTTTTTATTAATGTATTTTGTTTTTGTTTGTTTGTTTGTGTTTTGTTTGTTTGTTTTTTTAATTTCTTATTCCACCGTTTTTGGCTTTTTTTTTAAAATGAAACTTTCTTGATTTTTATTAGATATTTTATCAAATGCTGAAAGTAAAAAGAGTTGAAGTTAGGTTTTGCTGTAGCTCTTGTATTTCAACTTGGTACCTCATTTGTCTTTAGAATCTTTTTTCTTGGTTAGGATAGATTTAACTCTGCACAAAAGTGTTCTTATATTGCAGAATTTCTGTCTGAACTTCTACACATTGTCCTTTAGGCCACTCACTGGGATACATAGGAAAGGGATTGAAGACCTGGATAAATGTTAGTGAACAAAGCATGTGAGGTGGTGTTTGTCTTCTATATGCTTAGCTTAGCTGAAAAAGTACTAAATGGTGAAGGGAAAGTGTAGTAGTTTTTTGAGATTTTCAAACATTAAGTCGTTTCATGCTTGTTACCAAATTATAGTTGTCTAAAAGTTATTAACAGGTAATTCCATACATGCACATTCTCATTGAAAAATAAGTGGTTTTATTTACTTCAGTGTTGGATAAATTAAACTCAAGTTGGTATTTTGGAATAGTGTATGGGTATAAAATGTTATTCAGAAAATGGTGCTTTTGTTTTAGATAATCCTGTTACTTAGGTCCAAATTAATTTTAGGGTGTTGGCCCAAGACTGCAATGAGAACATATATTCAATTGGAAGAAGTGTTTGTAGATGAGGTGCTAGAGTACCAAAAATAAACCCATGTGATCAATTCTATTAAAAAAATGTGTTAAAATGAATGAAGTAAAATGTAGCTGACTGCTGAGCCTCCCTCAGAGAGAACATCTAGTTTTTCTGGTTAATTTTCTTTCTTTTTGCAAGACTGGTGGTTATTTGTAAGTATTTAAGGATGAGTTTAATAACAGTAGCACAAATCTGAAAATTAAATAAGTAAATAATAAAATTGCTCTTACAGGACTTCTCATGGTAATGGGTTTTTTAAAGGAAAGTTAGACAATTACTGTGATAAGATCCATGCTTTCACAGGGATTAGGGTTTTACATCCAAGCGAAGATACCTAAAAGTAGTTCTTCCTCATGTGATGAATGTTTAAAAAAATGACCTTTAGAAGTTTCTCATGGATGCTGCCAAAACTATAAGGAACCTAAAGTTGTAGACTTTTAGTTTGTTAGATTCTTGTTGTCATTGATTAATGATGGGATCTAGAGGTCAAAGAGATGTATCATGATAACTTTTCCTTCAGAATGAATTTCATTGAAGTGTAATATTTTTTAATGAGAAAAAAGGAATTTTCTGTGTGTAAAACAAAAGCGTTACTGAACCATCCTCCTATTAATAATGTTGCAAAAGCAGGGACTTGTATGAAACTTTTTGGTTTTGCCAGCATTTCATGCACTGAGCTAACGTAGGAGTGTACTTGCATCTTTTGTCCAACCCTTTGTTTTGAACTGAGAATCGTGAAGCTGGCCAATACATATGTCTTCATTGGTCAGTGTTGATGTCTTTGATTATGTCAGAAAGGAAAAAAAAAAACCAGGAATTAAGGCACTCAAATAATTAGAAAATCGTGAAAACTGCATGGTTTATTTTATAGCAAAAAAACCTAGCATATACATGCCCATCTATATCTGTGCTATCACTTTTCTGCATGCCTTATAGGATTGCAAGAGGATTTTTTTTTTTCCCAGAGGGTAGGGCTGGAAAATGCTTTTGATACTAATTTCCTGCACAGATATGCAAATGACAAAGAGCATTGAGCTGAATTCAACTGCCAATGAAAATGATCTGAAGCTTTTTAAAAAAATATCCCACTGACTGGCAAGTTAGTTTTGTATTTAACTGGTCTGTGCAGCACCAAATTATCAAGTGAAATCCTGTTCTCTGAAGATATATTATTTTTAATATCTTAAAAAAGACGTCTTTCTTTCAAATTCTGTGTAGCAAACACTTATTGCTACCCAAGAGGATTTCTTTTCCCATAACAAAATAGGATTCTATGATTTTGTTGACAAGAGATACAGTGACTCCTAGGATGTGGTTTTGCAGTGAGCACTAACTTTCTATATCTCTCATCTATAAACTTTTAACCCATGTTGTACAATTCCTTTGAAATTTTTGACTTTTAGATGATTCATAGTTGTCAGCTCCTGACCTTTCAGCATTTAAATAGTGTCCTTTAGATGATACTAGTAAATAAGAAGGAAGTGGGTTTTGGATTTGGTTCCAATTATGCAATTGTGCCTTTTCTTCTGTTGTGGCTTAAAAAAATCTCTTGGAAGTTTTAATATCCTTCCTTATTTAATTACAACCAGGCTTCAACAAATACTGTAATAAGTGGGTTTCTTTTGGATTGAAAATCTGCAAGAAGTATTTTACATTTAACATTTCTGCAATTTTGAAGTGTATTTTTTCCCAGATTCCACAGACAGGATAATGTCGTTAATATTCTTTGTATTATATGATTGTTCATCAGGCACTTCTCTGCTTCTAATTACTATGTTTTAGTTTGTATTTGCCATAGTAAACTCTTAATCTTCTTAAAATTTCGAAGTGACCCTAAGAAAACCTAGAAAATTGGTATACATTGTTTTCTATATTCCATCTCTGTGCTTAATTTGACAGTGAGTTTACTCAGGTAATGATGAGGTTTAGAAGCTATTAGTTTTTGTTTCTGCATCACATTTTCTTGAGATCACTGTGTTTAAGGCTTATCTATTTAAGGTGCTTTTAGTGCTGTCTATTCAGGGCTTTCAAGGCATGTCTTTTACAAATTATTGGGTATGGGTAAAACTGGGAACAATTACATACTTCCTGTAGGACATGTATGGCATCACAGAATCCCTGAGCAGTAAGTTGTATGACGAATATCAATCTTGGAACTTAAATACTGCTCAGGTTCTTGACTGTATCTTGTTCTCTGCTTGCTAACAGTCGTGAGTTGACTGAATACAGAAAGAAAATCTTCTTTTTAAGAGGTCATTGCTTCTGTTGACTTTGGAGGCCAACTAGGAGGACTGTAACAGAGTTGTCTTGTTTTGGGTATGGTTTGAGTAAGTGGGTTTTTACAAGGTTATAAAATGTCATCTTTGCAAAACATTGTATTCTTAATCTCCATCATAATAAAAAATTGAGTATGTGCTATATGGAGATGTCATCTTTTTCACTGTATAGCTCTGGTACTGGAATAAAATCTGAATTAATACGAACATTTCTTTAAACATCTACTGTGCTGTAAACTCTTTTCTTGGCCACAATTCTTAATAATTTCCACTGAGGACATCAGTGTAACTAAGAACAGAACTTATCCCTCTGGGTTTTAAGCAGCCAGTATTTGATTGAATAGACCAGAAGACTATACTAACATGACAGTAACTCAATTTAATATTGGCCTCTGTGGTATGTGTGTTACGATTTCTAATGATTAGTTACACAGTCATTGGTAGAATATACTCCAACTTGATCTTGGCTTTATTTAGTTGCTTTCTTTACTCTGTAAACAGAGTACATATTCAAAGTGCAAGGGTATTTCTTCTTTTGCTGCTACCTGACAGTAAATTCTCTGTCTTTTTGTGTTCACTACCATTGTTCTGGTATGAGATTGAATGAGTTGCAGCTTCATCTTGTATGTTGATCTGCCTCTGTCATCAATTAGAGAAGGACTAGGAAGGAGATGGAAAAAATACACCCCTTTATTACTAAAAGAAAATAAAAGTGGCTGTCTGGGGTGGATAGGGGAGAGAGTTTGAAGACAAAGAAGGACATTTCTTTTAATGAGTTTATTATTTAGATGACCTTTAAATAAGGGTGTAGTCTTGGAAATGGAATCAAGATGTTTATTACCAGCAGATCAGGAATTGTTCTGAGTATTAGGAGGAGGATAACCTGGGTAGTTGAAAAGAAAGGAGAATGATTTAAGCAAGTGTACCCCAAGAGCTCACCTATCCCTCTAAACTCATAGAACTTTTTAGAAGTCATTCTATAAGTTGGTCAAATTTGGATAGAACCTTTTAACACATTATGTGTTATTTGTTAAGATAAATAGCAAGTAAAATGTTTTACCTTGATGGAAGAGATTTCAATTTTACGTAATGGAAAATTTTAAGTTAGGAAGATAACTGGTTGTTATGTGCTGTTGAACCTCTGGAAATCTAGTAAACCTTAACAAGTATGGCATTTTGGGTTATGCTAATGGAATGCTAGCTAAGTTTTCATACTGCTTGGTTTGATTACTTCAGAAACTTTATTCTCTAGTCCTTTCATGAGCCTTGTTGCCCTTCACTGGACATGCTCCAGCACCTCAATGTCCTTTTTAGAGTGAGGGGCCCAGAACTGAACTCAGTACTTGAGCTGTGGCCTCACCAGTGCCGAGTACAGGGGGATGATAACTTCCCTAGTCCTGCTGGCTACACTATCTTCGTACAGGCCAGGATGCCATTGGAATACCTGGTCACACCACTGGTTCACATTGAGCCGGCTGTTAACCAGCACCCTCAAGTCCCTTTCTGATGAGCAGCTCTCAAACCACTCTTCCCCAAGCCTGTATCATTGCATGGGATTGCTGCAACCCAAGTGCAGGACCCAACACTTTGCCTTATTGAACCTCAGTCCTTAGCCCACTGTTGAGTCTGTCCAGGTCTCTCTGTAGAACTTTCCTACACCTGAACAGATCAACCCTCCCATCCAACTTAGTTTTGTCTGCAAATTTACTGAGATTGCACTCAACTCCCATGTCCAGATCATCAATAAAGATATTAAACAAGATTGGCCCCAGTACTGAGCCCTGGGGAAGACCGCTAATAACAAGCCACCAACTGTATTTAGCTCCATTCACCACCACTCTCCAGGCCCAGACAATCCAGCCAGTTTTTTACCCATTGAAGAGTCCACCCATCCAAACCACGAGCAGCCAGTTTTGCTAGGAAGATGCTGTGGGAGATGGCGTCAAATGCTGTAGTGAAATTTAGAAAGACTACATCCACAGCCTTTCCCTCATCTACTAAGCAGGTCACTTTGTCATAGAAGGAGATCAGGTTGGTCAAATGGGACTTGCCTTTTGTAAATCCACGTTGGCTGCGCTTGATCACCTGGTTGTCCTGCATGTGCCGTGTATCGGCTCTTAGGATGAGCTCTTCCATGACCTTGCCCGGAACCAAGGTTAGGCTGACAGGCCTGTAGTTCCCCAGATCACCCTTCTGACCCTTCTTGTAGATGGATGTTACGTTTACTAATTTCCAGTCAACTGGAACTTCTTCAGTTCACCAGGGCTGCTGGTACATGATTGAAAGTGGTTTGGCAAGTTCTTTCACCAGTTCCCTCATTTCTCTGGGATGGATCCCATCAGGGCCTATAGACTTGTGCGTGTCTAGTCAAAGTTCAGTTATTTGTAAAAATGCTTTGCCTTGCTTGGAATGAATATTTGTAGTACTATATTTCTCTGATAAACATATGTGAAGTTATTTTTATTCAAGCTTACTCTGTAATAAAACATTTTGGTTTTTTGTGGTACTACAATATTTTTTTTGATTAATTAAAGAGTAACTTCCTTCTTCAAGGTATCACTTACAAATTTGTTGCCACTGTTCAAAAAGCATTATCATGCAGAAGTGCCATGTCTTCCACTCCAGACTCATTGGTAATACTCAAGTCAAATAGAACTTTGGACCACATTTCTCTGACTTGCATTCTGTTTAACAGCTCAGTAGATGAACCACATCTGCATTGCAAACAGCATTAAAATGCTCAAAAAGTCATTATGGGCATTCATTAACGCTGCAGAGGCACAGAAATACATTCTTGCACATTGCAAAGCATACTATTTAAAACATTTTGTTCCGTTGCATGGATTTGTTTCTTCCGTCATCCCTGTAGTGCATTAGAACCAAAGTACTTAATGGGCAGTGACCGGAGATCTTTCAGTGTTAGAAATAATGCCATTGTTCTGCTGAGAAAATTACTGTAATGAACGGGAGATTTGGCTGTGATAATAAGGGTGGAATATTTGAACATTTCTCACACAACCAAATAGACATAGCTTGTTTCTGTACGTGCCTCCTTACGTATCAAATTAAAAATCTAGAAATCTACCTCTTTATACTGCTGCAGCACAAGCTGTTGAAATTACTATTATATTTTATGTTTATATCTGTTCTAAGATCAAAATTACATTGTCAGGAGTAGATAAACTACTTAAGATTCTTTTTACTGTGAAAGTGTTCACACTGATAAATGCGGAGACAAAAAAGAAGTGTTGTAAATAGTTAGGTGTATGCATATTTTCATTGTAAATGGCCCTGTTCCTAATGATAAGATCAAAAGTGAAAAGTATCTCAATACAGCTTCTTTTGGAGGTTGACAGCTTTCCACTTCTGATTAAAGAAAATAATCCTTCACAAAATGTATGTAGCATCCAATTTGGAGCCTCTGGATACTACCCTTTGCAAACAAGAAGAAAAATTGCTATATTTATTCTGATGCTTGTCTTCACAGGTAATTAAACTTTATGTGGGCAAAATCTGTGTGCATTGCATTTTTATGCTTTCCTGTTTCCATTCTCAGCTGTCAAATATGGCTACATTTTTTAGAATAGAAAAGAATCATTTAGGTTGGAAAAGAGATTTAAGATCATCAAGTCCAGCTGTTAACCCAGCACTGCCAAGTCCACTGCTAAACCATGCCCCTAAGTGCCACATCTTTTAAATACTTCCAGATATGGTGACTTCCCTGGGCAGCCTATTTCAATGCCCAAGAGCCCTTTCAGTGAAGAAATTTTTCATGTTATCTAATCTAAACCTCCTTGGTTTAGAGGCCATTTCGTCTTGTGCTATCACTTGTTGCCTGGGAGAAGAGACTGACCCCCACCTGGTTATAGCCTCTTCTCAGGTAGTTGTAGAGAGTGATAAGGTCCCCCTCAAGCCTGCTTTTCTCCAGGCTGAAAAAAAAAAAACAGCTCCCTTGGTTACTCCTTATAAGACTTCATAAGCTTATAAGACCCTTCGTCAGCTCCTTTGCTCTTATCTGGACATGCTTCAGTGATATGGAGAGAGGACAGGGAAATCTCTGTCATAAGTCCTGTCTGCTGTGGGGCCTGTTTCTCTCTCTCTCTCTCTCTCTCTCTCTCAGTTCCTCATACTCCTCAATTTACTCACCTCCTCTCGGAGCTCTGTTACTACTCTGTCTCTACCTGGGTGCACCTCCCACAACTCAAATTGGTCTATGCTTTGTAAGTCTGCTTGCAGTTCTTTGCATGAATAGAAACCACTCTGAGAACTTGATCTGTGCTATTTTTTAAACAGTCAATGAAATACAACCAGATATCATTGCATAGAATTAAAACCCTGTTAAGTTGTAATATGTATTATATGCATAGGTTCTCATTGGTAAAGGTTATAATTAAGAAATAATATAAGAAAATGTGTTATGGTTTTAAAAAACTGTATAAAATGTAACAGAATAAACTTTTTGTAAGTTGCATTTTGCGTAGACTTTGTAAAGCTGAGCATTATATTTCAGTGGATATATATTCTTTTTTCAGAGACTTAAAAACTTAAGGAAATAACTGTAGAAGTTTATGGTCAAAGTTGTCTGATATGTCTATTACTGGCATCTGATTCAGTTATTAGAACTCTGCCAAAGTTTTAACTGTTTTGGCTGAATTTTCCATGTCATAGAATTGCCAGAAAGGGATTTGTTTTCAAAGTTACTTTTAAGATGATTCGTCTGTTTCCAGGATCATGTTATGGGAAAATACATTGATAGGCTTTTTTCTTTTTTTTTTTCTCCTCCTGAGAAACTCAGTGCCTTAATTTTTGGATTTTACACTAACTTTGGAGTTCTTGGTATTTTTAACCTGAAGATTATCTTTAATAGATTTTTTTTTAAGTGATGAATTCCTTAGAGATGTTCCTGTTTTATTATGAAGCTGACATAGGATTTTTGCAGTGACTAAAGTACTATCTTTCTTTACACTTTCAGAAAAAACTGATTAGTATTTTATTTTAATCAAGAAAATGAAATTTATTCTTCCTTTTAAAATGTTTTTCTTCAACTGGAGTTAATTTAAAAGAAATGGTTTTTTGTTTCCTTTTTCTCTTTAATGCCAGTGCTGTCTAGTAGATTCTATGGTCAGGATTTTGTTTCTTATCCTTCACCTAAGATTCATCTGCATGTGTGTAAGTTTATTGGTTTTGTTTCTTTCTTTGTTTGTTTTAATTGGAGACTGAGGAGAGCTAGGATAGATTTAACACTTACCACTTACTTTCTCTTGAAACTCTGTGCTGAATTGTATATATTTTTGAAATTTCAAGTCCTAGATCTGTTGGTTGCATCAATCTTCGCTATTGTTAATACTAATTGAATCTTAATCAGGAGATGATCTCCATGCTGTGGGAAGCACAGAAGCATTCATTCTGGTCTTTTATAAACTCTAAATAGCTCGTTAAAAAATAATTTGTAGATCAGTTCTTTTTTGTTGTTGCATTTCACTGAACGTAGCAGTTCTCTGTGATACAAATGCATTGTGTTTTTGAAAATGCCTCGGTTTCTATGTTTATGTAGTCTAAACTGTTTTTTTTAGAAAGCAAAAGGTTTTATCAGCCATCATTTTCACGCTAAAAAAGTATCTACATAACTATGTAATTTAAAGTCTGTTTTGCTCTTTTTATCTGTCTTCCCCTCTGATAATCCATGTTCGATATAGGGTTTTCAAATGCATTACCTTTGTTTTTCTCATTGATTTTTTTTTCTATTTTATTGTTTTTGGTTCATTAAGCACTGCCTAGCACATTATTTGTGTGACTATGTGATTCACTGTGTATTGTTTGGTCAGGTGGCTCATGTGATTACTGACAGAGTTGGATACCTGCCTAAGTGTCTGGTTGGAAGGCACCAAAACAGGACACAATATGAGACCTGTTTTAAAATTGTAGGCATTTGTCATTAAAGATTTGATTTTATCTTTACAAGATTGTACTTGTGACTGGGATTATGCCATTTACTAATGCTTCAGTGCCAGGAGTTTTCTTTTGTGAAGGGTGAATTCATGATAATTTCCTGGAGGTTTGCATTAAAAGAAATCAGCATCACTGGGAAGAAAACACTTTTTGCTCAGAGCACACTGTTCATAATGTGACCACAGACATTTTCTAAAAGACTCTTTAATAGTAAGCCTTGACCTACTTGATAGTAGTTTTGCATTTTTTAGTTACCTTTTGCAGTCATTCATGGAATTTACAAATCACTGGTTGAAAGCAGCTATGGTACTACTGGCTCTTAAGGGGGAGAAAAAAACCTGTGTGGAGAGGGATTGTGGAATTATGGGACAACAGTTGTGAATTCGAAAGTCCAGACCTACTGCCTTGCCCAGATATAGGGACACCACTGATGAGGCAGTAAAATCTTGCTTGATGGTGGGCAGTGGCTTTGCTGTACATTTGCAGGTGGGAACGTATGCTTTGCCCATAGGTTTATGTCACTCTTGAACTGACTTTTAGGTCCTGTAGATCTCTCAGCTCCAGGCTAGATGGGAGGCCCTTACGTGCCCAGACATAGGGTGATATGTGTTGACAGCTATTGAGAATGCTGTGGTTTCCTGCTGGACCCCTCTGTGATGGGCTGCCTTGAATTGTGGCAGCTGTCTTGCCTCTGCACGAGACTGTGGTTCCTGCTACCCAGTTCATTCTTGCAGGAGTTTGAAACACAATTCCCTGCCTAAAAACTGGTAGAACAGCACCATTCATTGTGGTGCAGTGCCACATCCTGAAACTGATGGGTCAAATGCTTAGAAATCGCACAATTAACTGGAAGAGTGGAGGTTTCTTCTAAATGGAGTGAAGTTTTCTTGGTAGAGATAGAGGTTTTAGGTTTTAATGTTCGTGGTTTTTTTGTTTTTGGTTTTTTTTTGTTTGGTTTGGGTTTTGTTTGTTTGGGTTTTTTGTTTTTTGGGTTTTTTTAATGAAGAAATGACTCAAGAAGCAAGAGCCGGGAATCATCCTGTGCATGTATCCATGTAGGTAGCTTCAATAAGGACAACCAGGGATAACTACAAAAGAAAAATTAATGAAACTTGAATTTTGATTTATTAGTGTCAAACTATTTCTTGCAACATGGAAAGGGGAAAATATTTAAAATCAGTCATTAGGTAAATACTAGTATGGGATCAGTGATTTTAAGAGACCTTTTTAGTGTGTGCCAGATGTGAATTGTGGTCTTGTGTTCACATTTTTCTCATGTAAAGACTTTTTTTCCATGTCACTAGAAGTATGGAGAAGGTGTAAATGGAAGATTATTAGCCTTTGCACAACAGAAGGCAATGGAATTTTCTAGAATGATTTTTTTCTATGAAGTTACAAATTAATATTTGTGTTGCTATTTTGTAGAATAGCATAAAATAAGTTATCTTATTTTGGTTGTAAAATGCCTGTCTCAAAGTTCCTAAGAGTCAGTCTACATGCTTACTTTAAGAAAAAATAAACAAGAATGAGAAAAAAGTGAATTAACTTGGCTTAGAGTCAAAGCCTTGTTAAGATAAGTGGCAGGATGGAGACAAAAAATTGGAGGGAGAAGAAAGTAAAGAATATAATTAAAAAGTTATTTTCTCTTCTTGCCAGTTACCTGCCTTCTTTTGTTATTCATATACACTTGTTGAAATTGCATGCAAATGATTGATTGACTCAGCAAACTCATTGTAATAAATTATGTTTGATGTGCTATCTTGAAAAAAATCTTTTGAAATTCTGTCTCTTTTCTTTGTCTACTGACCTTGTGGCTTTTAATATCTTGTTTCCCATCTGTCTGATTCCATCATAAGCTGAGCATAACTTTTCAGACCTTAATGCAGCTCTCTTTTTGCTCTGGTTTAAGTAAGTCTGTAACACAAATATGTGATTTGGCCATCAACAGTAATATTAGAAAGGAATGTTGAAATATGTGTTCCCTTTATTGATGTGAAATAAAGAAACACTTATCTGTAGATATTTGATAATACATATTTACAGTGCATAGGTCTGTCTCTGCAAGCAAATGAATA
Organism: Manacus vitellinus; assembly: GCF_001715985.3. Taxonomy (NCBI): domain Eukaryota; kingdom Metazoa; phylum Chordata; class Aves; order Passeriformes; family Pipridae; genus Manacus; species Manacus vitellinus. Next base: position 1,931,678 of record NW_021940535.1, read on the forward strand.
CAGAGATGTCTGTATCGTTGTATTACATCTGCTTTAATGTTACAAGTTCAAAGGTTACTTTTAAGGATTAATTCTTAATTAAAGGAGAAAAGAAGTGGGTCTATAGAGTTTCAGGAAAGCAATTTTAAATATAGATTTAAAAATACTTAGCTGAATATGTCATACAGATGTACCTAAACTGCAATTTTAGAGATTGATTGTTTTATAGATATTTCTGCTGCAAGAACTGTCTGTAGCAGTGAGGTCCTGAGTCTTGAATTACAGTGGAATTTGAAGAAGTAGACTTACATTGTTAAAAACCTTTTTTTTTCTAAGGATATTATGTCAGTTGAAATGTTCGGTTGGGATGTCTTTTTTGTACTTATAGGTCAGCAGTTTGCTTAACAACTGTAAGGTATAGGTAGATAAATTCTTTGTGTTCTTTATAAAGGACATAAATTGTTTATGCTGAAAGGTTTTTCTGGATAGTGCCTTTTTAGTGGGACTAAATCTTTGGAGAGACCAAAGAGAATGAAGTGAGCCAGGAAGAGAGAGAAGGAAAAAGCATGGTAGTCCTAGGAATGTCTATAACAGTTAATTGGGACAGTAGAAACAGAATCGTGTTTTAAGTTTGCTGAACTTGTCAGAAAGTTATTATAAATGGGCCAAAAAGCCTTAGAGTTCACTCACCTAAGTGTATTCCTACGTGAAACACAAAACACTGAAATGTTTACTTTGATGTGGTCTACATAAGTTTATTTGTTTAGTGATAATACTGTGACTACTACTAATAATTATTTTTGGCTGGCTAATTTGACTATGAACAAGATACCCAACTCAGAGAAGTAAGTCAAAGGGAGTCAAAAGACTTAATGATTTATTGAAAAAACAATAATAAGTAAACCAGTGTCATACGCTACATAGGCATGTGCATTCAAGCAAGTGATCAGTACATTGACTGCAATGGAATTATTCTTCATACTAAGTAGCAAGTTGAACTGAGACCTTGATATAGTCTAAGCAACTGTTAGTCCCAAAATTGCTATCTTCATAATCACAGTGTGTTTCATTCTATATTGCTGAGGAAATCTGTATTGCAGACCAGAGGAAAAAGTTCTTTCTACGTATGCCCAGATCCATTTCCTTAACTGCAGAGATTTTCTTGGGGACCAAAGGAGAGACTAGATATTGTTCAACATTTTAGCTGAATAAAGTGAGAATGGGCTATAACAAGCTGCAGTGAAAATCAGCTACAAAGTGTTTTTCAACACTACTTAGTAATAAGGAATTTTATTTGTAGTTAGTATGTCTATATATATATAACTTTTGTCAGCGGTGAAGCTCTATTTTGCTCTATATATTCCTAGGTTTTTTGATGTACAGAATCACTGCATCTATGATTTACAGTTAAATGTTTGCTTTAAATGTGAGAGTGACACATTCAAATTGCCTTGTTAGAATATATGGAGAAAGAAGAAGAAGAAAATGAAATGACATTCTTTTTTTCTAGAAATTCTGATATAATTCACTTATTGGAATATGAATAGTGGACTCTGAATTAATTACTACATGATTTGGTTTAGATTAGACTGACTGGTAGGCACAAAATAGTGTAAATACTTTGATCATCATAGCAAATTTCTTCCATCTAGAGGAAAAATATGGAGAAAATAATATTTTTGGAAAAAAATGGTCACATGGCCTACTGTTTAGACAAGCACTTGCATTTACTGGTTAACAGTATAAAGCTACTAGTTAACAGAATAAAATAAGTATATTGTGTCTGGTGAATTAGTGATAATGATGCATGGTAACTAATGCTTTATTGTGTTACTTGGCTTCAGATATAGTTGCACACTGTATTCTCTCAAAGAATTAAGAATAAAGAATCTGGCATTGATTATAACAGAACCACTGATTTTCATGCATTACTGCATTACATAAATGTTCACTTCTTTTTCCTAAAATATAATCATACTTACAAGATATATATTAAACTCCTCAAATTCTGGTTACTAAATTAGCATGCCATGTTTTCCCTAAAGTTAATATTTTTCTCGTTTTGCTGTCTGACTAATAACTTGATAAACCTCTCCTTATCTTTTAATGACAGATGACTTATTAAGGGCTACCACTTAATTATATTGCAGAACATGTGGGGAGCTGAAGAATTCAGAAGTATTTTCCGTAGCTTGGACATGTAAAATGAGAAGCATAGGAGAAAACAAAAAGATAATCTTGTAACTGAGAAAAAGCCTTTGTGATTTAAGCATGAGATTGAGGTTCAGGAAATAGTGAGTTCTGTCCCACAAATCCATCGTGCTTTGCACTAGACTATGGACAAGACACTGATTTTTATTTTGCTGCAGTTGACCATTCTGCCAAATATTTAGGGTGATACTGTCTTATCTCATAGGGTAGTTTAATACTATATGTGTCTAGCATTACTAGTGTTACAGGGAATGTACTAATTTTTGAGTTTATTGAGTTGTACTGAAACAAGCACTTCCATGATATAGTCGTAGCCTGAATTTTTCAATATTAAAAAGTGTACATAATATATAATATTTAAAGGATACTTTTGTGACATAAATATTTTAACTTATGTATCTAAAGCACATAGAAATAGATAGTAATCTCAGAGAAGCTTTCAATGAAGTTTCAGCTTTCCTGAATACTATACTTTTTCTCCATTTCTAGGTTGCATGTCTCACTCATGTAGCAGCTAATTACCTTAATTGCAAAATTGAACCAAGACGCTGGGGTACTGCTCATGGGAGTATTGTTCCATATCAGGTAAGCAGAAAGCATTAGGGTTTTTTTTCTCTTGGAATTCATTATTTTGTGTATTATGAGATTAAGAATTGACTTTTCCCATAACTTGCTGTAGTCTGTAATGTATCTTTGTCTAGGTACGACAAGGTTCTGTTGTTCATTGTCATTTCTGCATTTTCTGTGTTTCTTCATCTGCAGTAGATTAGTAACAGAACACTGAAATAGATCAAAGGTGTTTGCTGAAACTGGATGACTTTAAAGCTAGGGTGATGGCTTGATTGGTTTTCACCTGACACAGAAACCTTTTTTTTAAGGTCTGCCTGACTTCCATGCCAGTTATAAACTGAAATCTTTTCCCTCTGAATTTTGTGAGACTACAAGGTTTTATCTTGTGAGTCTTAAAGAGCAGTCTGAATGACCAAGATAATCTGTCACTTCTACATATTTGTCATTTTCTATTGATTTTGCTACAAATCACTGCCTCAGTGAGACAACAGGTTGACAAAAGGAATTAACCAGACCTCAGATCTCCTCAGCAGAATTCATACTCTGCTACATCTAATGAAGGGTTGAAATTCCTTAAAATAACATGACCTTTATCATATAAACAAGCACAGGAAAAAAAAAAAACTAACTTCAAATTTTATACTACTTTTGGGCAGTACAGGAAACTCTTCCAATAAACAAAAACTTTGTTCTTTTCTAGCTGTTCGTTTTGTGTTCATGATGGAGATCATGCTAACTTATGGAGACTTGGGCATATATTTAATTCTGAAAAATCTATTTTTTATTTAATATTTTTTTTGTCATGTTTGCGACTAGGTAGGCAGAGCCTATATTTCTCAATTTCTGGCCAGAGACCTTTAAGTCCCCAGAGGGGAAGTTTCCAGCATTTGTCTGGGAGAACTGCACTGCTGAGTTTCTTTACCATCTCCTTTCTTTTTAGAGAAAGTGAGGGAAATTCAATGTATTGTCCTCCCAGTGGTGAAGGTGGTGGTGATCATAACTGAAATATTTCCTGCTTGTGGCCATATATACTCTGAAGCAAAAATTTTCTGTCATTGTGTAGAACACTATCACTAGTTAGTGTCACAGCCAGCCCTCCTCAGGTTTAACACCAAAATGAGTTGTTTTTGTAAGAACTACTTGATCTAGGAGACTGTTTCTAGTGCTTACCACTGCATAATCAACTGTCTTGTTAAGAATTATCTGCAACAGATTGCAAATGTTCTCAGAGCAATGGGGAGATGGTGTGGCTCTTCCTGAAAGAATGAGTTTGGTCCTGCAGTATTCTTGTCTCAAGTGTAGTGGAGCACAGAAGTGACTGTGCTCCCCTCTGGGTGTTATGGTGTGGCAGCATGACTGTGTTTTCTAGAGCCAGCTCTGCATGACCCAATGTAACCAAGAAACAAGCAGTTGCATTCTGCTGTGTTTCTGTGATGCGACCTTTTGGTGCAAACCTTTTTGAACTTTGGTATGTTGAAAGTATAAAACAGATCTGAAGTGTCCAAAGTTTGCATAAGCAAACCCAAAAACCTGACTAAACAAAACATTTTGTCTTCACCATACTGCATTTGGCTGAATAACTGAAACTTGCATTCTTTTATGTCCTTTTGGCCTTTGATTTTCCACAGTCATTATTACATTCATTGAGTATCCTTTCTTTTTTTCATAGAAAGTTCTCAAGGTATAAAAAATTTGAGGAGATTGATTTAGATGTCTTCTGATTTAATCTAGATGAGTCATTATGTAAATAACGATTTTTTTTAAAAAAATACCCTGTCTAAACTATGGTTCCTGTTTTTCTGTATGCTGTTTCTGTAGTAGGTATTAGAAATATTACCTCAATATTATAAACCATTTTAATCTGAATTTTTTTGTTCATAAACCAGTAATTAGGGTGGATTTACTATGGGTGGAGTTGTGTGTGTGTGTTTATGGCTTGTCTGTTAGCATTCCATCAACTAGCATGGTTGTAATTCTGACTGTAACCATAAGAATATTATGGTTTCTAGTGGTGGTTTTTTTCCCTTTACTAACATAAGCTATACTTAGATTCCAAAGCTCTTCATAAAACTTGAGTTAATCCTCACTGTTGCTATTGTACTACTTTTATAGTTTCTGCTGTAGCTCATTTGTAATAAAGTTTAGAACAAAACTCTGAAACCTGACTTTCATTCCTCATCCTAGTTATCGAATATAGTCTTTTGCTTACTAAACACTGTGACTATCACAATGCTAATTTTTACAATTTTTTGTTTCAAGATATTTTATACAAGTGAATTACAATGTATTCAAATAATGAAAAACATTTTAGAAAATTTTTTGTATATTTCTATATATTTCAGAACAAGTAGGTTGTAGCAAACTGCTACAGAGTTGGTTTTTTTTTTTCTTTTCCTAATGTCCTTAACTTTATTTTGTTTTCCTTTACTGTATTTTGAATTTTTACACAAGTAATAAATTATGAAGTGATACAGAGCCTGCAATCCTTCTAAAAAGTGTCCAGTTTTGTTAAATCATGACATATCAGGTAAACATGAGGTCCTCTTATAGATATTAAAAAGGAAAAATTAAAATAACTGAACATCATCTTTCAGTGTGACAGATGTCTTATCAGTCACACTAGAGTTCTGACCAAAATAATAAAAAAATATTAAAAGCACCCTAAATATGTACATAAATAGTACTTTTTTTTTTTACAATTGTTACAGTAATTGTTCTAGTGCTCTACTGAACACATTTAGCAGTGTATATTGAATGTAGCTTTTATTTCATTAAGCTTAACTTAAATAATTTTGTTCCATATATCTTTGCAAATGTCTTTATTTTTTTCTGCTTACAAGGTCAAATTTACCTTTGACTATATCTTTTATTTCACTGGATTTACCTATTGCTTCTTGACTGAAAAACTAGCAGCATAATTTGTTCCTGAATGCATTCTCTAGATTGACTTTTAGTACTTTTCCTTGCATTTAAAAACATGAAAATTGAGCATTAATGGGCAGATGGATTTTCTTCTTCCTGTAACTAATAAGATGCATAACAAAATCTATTTCTGCTCTGGTCTGAGTTAAGTTTGGTGTGCAAGGACTTTCATACTCTTTTAAGGTTTTTCTCATTTGCTGATAATGTGCTGTCTTTGTGGCACGATCAGCTGAAATGTCTGAGTTTTCAGTTTTGCGTGTTCATCACCAGAACCCAAAGGAAAGGATTTGAACTGCTTTTGGGTGTACAATGTCTTCCAGGGTTCCAGTAAAGCTGTCTGCAAAAGTTTGCCGTAGATTTTCCATGGAGGTGAACTTTGCAATGTGCCACAAAGATGAAGTACTCTAGATTCTTATCAATCAAAATCAGAAATAGTTTATTGAATCCTGAAACCTTCATGAGAAATTATCTACTTGGAGATTATCTGCTGTTTAATCAGAGCAATGTAGTTTGAATAGGTCACTCTTATGATAGTGCTTGTGATCAGATCCCAGTTTGCTTGGTTTCAAGTGTTTAAACACAAACCTTGAGTTCTGGGGTGTATCTTAGATGTAATTAGTAAAATTTTTCAAAACCAGTTTCTGCAGTGAGACACCTTGTTTAGCAACAGCTGCTCCATGATTATCTAGAGTTAAAAAAACATCCGGTTTATGTAATTGTGCTGAAAAGTAAAATTGTCTTCCTGTCTTTCATTTGGGGTGATAAAGTCTTCCCTCATTCTAGTGGTTTCAGCAATGTAGCTTTCTTGTCTGTAGCAAGCATCAGATCTGGACAATCCCATTTTCTGCTTTCAATTGGCTAACTTGGAACGGATATTCATTCTCCCAAGAAAGTGTGTCTAACCTGAATGTTTACAGGATGTTTCCAGTGGCAGCTTATCACCCTGCCATCAGACACCTGAGCAACTGGGCAGCACTTTCAGAGGCAAACTTTCAGAGAAAGGTATAGGGCTGTTTTCTCTTGGGCCGTAATGATGGAAGTCTATTTAAAAGCTGAGAAACCAAGCTCAAACAGATACCTAATGAAAATGATATTATTTGTGTTCCAGATTTGGTCCTAAGACTCACAAGGTTTTCTCAAGTATACTTTAGTATATTTTCATAATGTGCAAAGAGAACAACGACTCTGAATGGAAGTTGAAAACATGAGACATTAAAGAAACTATTATTTTAACCACTTGCCTTTTCTGTTGACTGACCTATGCATTGTCATAATTCATCAGACCCAACACTAATGTTTTTGTATTAGAGCATCACTTAGATTCTTTAAGCATCAACTTTCTTTTGTGCTAGGCATAAAATTTCCTTCATATGAGGAAACTGTCTTGGTTTCAAAGGCATTGAAATGTGTTATGAAAACCGAAGCATAAGCTCACAAGGAAGTGAAAGGTATGAGGTATTAGGAAGATTAAGATTGTCAAAGATACAAATATCTCTGCATTATTTTTATCGTGTGCATCTCATACTTTTTGGTCATGGAATTTTATACTGTCCAGGAGTCTTACAAAGAAAATCCCACTTGTGTCACTTGTGCCTCATCACAGGAACAGAGAAATGCAATAAGTTATTAGTTACCTGATTCATCTGGCAGAGATTCTTTTCACACAAAGGCACAGTGTGCACCAAGTTTTCTAACTCAGCTCTGGAGAATCTCTCAGAATTTTTAATCTCCTTTTTTTTTTTTCTTCCAGTGGAGAGGACAACAGAATAATGTCAATCATTTAGAAATTTCAAATTGCTTATTCCATGCAAGAAGCGTGATGTGTAGTCATTTTCTTGTCTGTCCTTCTGTGATTTTATTGGACACTTCGGCAGTCTTGGAATCAAAAGCAACAAAGAATAGAATTTGGATTATTTGCAAAGTTTTATTTTGTGGATGAAACTCACCTTAAATAAATCCAAACTAGAAGAAAATCTTTTTGCTCTGTACTAGCCTGGTGTAAGAGAAGATGTAACCTATGCGCAGGAAAGAAATAAAATACAGATTTTTTTTGAGGGGGGCAAGTTTTAAATTAAGGCAATGCAAGATGACCCTTCTTACTCTGTAAATATTATCTACATAGTACTCACCTGGACTGTTAAGACTGCCTCGGGGGCCCATTGTCCTATACTTTTCTTCTGAGCAACATCAGTGGTATATCCCACTTGACGTGAAAATTAAATGTATTCACAGATCAGCTGAATAGCAACTTTGTGTTCTCAATTGACAAAGTGTGCTCTCTAATGCTGCATGGATTCAGTTTCCAAAGAACAGTTTGGCCATCCTCAGGATAAATGTCTTTACTCATATGATGAATACCTAATACTTTAGTGGCCTTGAACTACTTACCTACAGGTTATTTTTTTAACTAGCTGCTTCCTTCATATCTTTATCTTACAAGGCACAAGAAAGAGTGAAGCCAGAAAAGCGTATGTTATCCTGAATTCTATAAAATAAGAAAACAATATCATCTGCAGGACTTTTTCTTTCTTTCTTTTGGACAAGTTTTTCTTTGTAGATTTCCTTACTAAATTTTTTTAGAAGTGTCCTACTGTGGTATAACTAGATTATTTATGACTGCACAAAAGTTTTGGTCTTATTGTGATTACTACAGTCAACACTCTGCTTGGTAAGAAGTGCTGGAGTATGGATTCTGTTTCCTTGCCATTTTAGTAATGGAAGAGTATAATGATAATCTGTGGCAATCTGTGTAGAAAGCTGCCTATTTATGAGTAATTAATTCTAGTTATTCAAACCTGACAACATTATGTTGATAAGTTTGTGGTGATCATGCTTCAGTGAATTGTCAAGACTCTCCTGGACTGTCTGGAAACAGTAGGTTCGGAATTCAGTAGGTCTGGAATTCAGTATGTTTGCCTTGGGCAGTTTTAGATATGGGCTTAGTGTATGATGTGAGATGTACTTATAAATTCATTCATATAAATATAAATTCTCACAGAGACTGCACTTTAAAGAAGCTGACCTTGCATGCAGATAGAATAGACAGCTTTTACCTGTACACTGAAACTTTTCAGGTGGAACTGAAATGCGTTTTTAATTGAAAACCTGATAATGTTTTTTTTTCTGAAGGAAATCCTTCTGCATCTTTTTATTTTGAGCAGTGCCTACAAGATGTTTTTTAATTCTTTAATTCTTAGGAAGAGCAGTGTAACAGAGCCCTGATCAATACAGTGCTCTTCAAATTGTAGCTGCTTGGAAAGTGATGAAAGTAGGACCTGGGATTGTAGAGAAGATATTGTCTGCAACAGTATCACTACTTCTTTCTAATCTTCTTAATAGATCCAAGGCAGAAGAATAAATTTTGCTTTTCCTTTTTTTGGACATATATTTCATAGTCATTGTATTACTATACAGTGCAGCCACTCTTAAGCTGAAACGTATTTAAACAATCTGAAAGAATTCAGAAGTCTGTTTGCAGCAGTATCACTCAATGACTCCTGATATAGTCATCCTGAATAGGTGCTTGCTTTTACTGTGTGAAGCTTGTGACAGTTTTGTTATGGGAGTGTGTGTCCACTAGATGTCATTCATGTAATCTAGTTTTTGTTGCAGCATTTATTTCTGAGGAGCTATGTAGGATGGTGGATACAAATTATCAGCATTATTAGCTGCTTTTGCATATGCAGTGCTTTTGCCGTTAGGTATGTATGGCATGTTACAAAATAATATTACAATTGTCTCTGTGATGGGTTTGACGCACCACTTAGTCTAGAACTCCTGTCTTTACCTGGTTTTGCCTTCAATTACATTCATTGTTGCATGAATAGATGTGTTATATGAGAGCACCCAGGTAAGCTGTATGTAGTCTGTAACTGTTCTACAAGGAGAGATGTGAGTATAGACGTAAGTCTATTATGCCCCAAAGGAAAAAAAAATACCACGTAGTTAATATAATTCTACATAAGATATGTTCTTTTCTAAGATCTTTATGCCTCAAAGGGCAATTCTTTAAAATAAAGTGCGTATCTAATTTCATAAATTCACACAAGTGGATCTATATACTTATATCTTAGCTATAAAACTGTGCTTACAGTACTTTATTAATATCTGAGGCGTTTCAAATAGTATCACTTGAATCTAGCTTAAATAAAATACCATGTATGCAGACAAGTCAAAAGTGCATCTGAGCATTCAGTTGAATGTACCTGATCTGTACTGATGGGTATTAGCAAAGAGTTCTTTCACCCCCTGCCTCTCTCCACCCATCTTTGTAGTATGACATATGTTAGCAACTGCTAGGCAGCTTCTGGGAAGCCATATCCATACTCTCATTGAAGAGCAACTACTGCAACGTTGGCCTGTGCTCTTTCCCACTTTCAACTTGGAGCAGCTATAGTGAAACTGGAAGCTGGGGATCACAGCTTCCTCCAACCTCCATATGGAATAAAGAATTTCTCTGCCCTGTGTAGTCAGCCAGAGGGCAGGATGGGGAAGTGATAATCCTCTTGGAATGAGCACTTGCATGAAAAATGATAAATGCTACATTGCGTGGGGATTAACACTTGCTTATGAACTTGGTTTTAATGGAGTGATGCTTCTCTTTCAGCAGTGTGAAGGTTCACTGTACTTGTAGACCTGATTAAGAACCTTTACCACTGTTCAGCCAAAAGGGAACCATCTGCCACCAGAAACATAAGGCTGTTCAAAGCTGTTTCACTGTTTTGCATATTGCCCTTAAGAATGTAAACTACTTACTTTCACATAGCATTTACTTCCCTAAATGCTTTTTCCCTACATCTCATCACAACATTCTTCCTTTTTGCATCATGAGAATTGCATTTCTGTTCACATCTGTTTGAAGTCTCTGTTTTATCTCCATGAATCTCTGAAGCAGAACTGTCCAGAGCTAGTTTAATGAATGGAGTTGCTGTATAAATCACATCTATTCTCATTTCTTTGATGGGAGAGTGAGGATGTTCACAGAGCAGGTCAATCTGTGGGTGAAGTTTTTGAAGCTTGTTTGGTATCTCTAGATATATTTGGTATTAAGCACTACATCATAAAGATTTAGAGTAGAACTGGATTGCTACTTTGCAGGATGACCCCTTCTTTTCACAGTGAGCTGATATGTCATGAAAATTTGATCATTAAATTGATTTCCAAGCACTGATGTATGCTAATAAATTTGTCATGGGCTATATTGTTTACTTTAAAAATATTACACTACTGCTACAGTGAGGTTAGCTCCACTGGAATCATGACTGTGGTACTCCAGTACACCACTGCTCCTCGGAATTTATTGGGAAGGGTAGTGAGAAAGCTCCTGTTCTATTTTCAGAAGTGATTTATGCACTTAAGAAGTCTCAGTCCTGTTGTCTTCCTAAAATACTGTAGTTTTAAATGCTAAATCTACTAATGAAAATAAGCTTTAAATATGCAGTGCTTTTTAATGGTGTTTCTCATGCTCTTTGCTACATTGAGATATGTTACATGACGCTAAAGCAGGTGTTTTTATAAATACTCCAACTATAAAATTTGATGGTAAAAAGACTAAAAATTGTAGTCTAAGGCTTTGTATATTATCAAACCCCTATTATTAAGAAAATGGTTTTGATTTCCATAGTTTTTAATAAGTAGGAATTTTACTACGAGGCTTGAATTCAGTTGTATTGAGAAGGATAAGGGTGAAGGGGAGAAATAAATTTTTTAAAAATAGTTCTCTGTTTTGACAAAACCATACTTCCTGACCATCACCTGAACCACACAGTACTTGCTGGATTTTACTTTTCTAATACAAATTAAGCTAGAAAAATTGATCTTACATCTGTATCCCCAAGGGAATCTCAACCAGTTTTATCCAGTCTACACCCTCACCTTTGTTCACATATATCTGGGATAGTTTTGACAGATGGTTTTTCAGATTTCTTTTCACCGAAGTTTTGCAATACTTGCTACAGTCTTGTTTAGGTAGTTTTCCATGCCCACTGAGAGAAGTAAAAGAAGTAATTCCGTTTGCAATGTTAGAACCTGGATTTAGGGAAAGGTTTTGGCTATATAGTTAGTGATGTCTTATGGCAGTTGATTGCTGTATTGTGTCTACCAAGTTTTTACATATATAAAACATATGTATAGCTCATCTACAATGTTCTCATTCCTGGACTGTGTGAAGTCAGTTCATTCATGTATCCACCAATGTTATATTTTTTAAACCTTTTGTATTTTTTCATTTTTATCTCTGGCGTATTTCTACTTTGCCTGCCTTTTGCCGTGTTGTGTCCAGATCTGGCAAGTGTCTTAGGTGAGTTCTTCATGTTCCTGAGTAATATGAAGAGCTTACACAAGCTTTTAAGGCACCTGAGTATAGCTTGCTTTAGTTTTTTAATAGTATCACGCTGCTGTATCTCCTTCTTCTCAGATGTACAATTGCTAGAGTAGGAGAACAGCATATAGGTCTATGCCTAAACTAAAGCTGATTACTTACCAGCTACAGCTTAAGTTTGATTTACTATCAAAAGGTTCTTGGGCTTCCTTTGTCTGTGTTCCATGACTTTTGTTTTGTTTCACCATGGATCATTTTACACAATAGTTCTTTGTCATCAGTTACTCTGATGGCTCTGAATCCAGTGAATCCTGCAGAGGTGAGGTCACTCTGCTGGAGTGACCTCTGAATCTGAGGTGGAAGTGGCCAAAGCAATTACTTGACTGGTAATTCCTGACTTGGTTTATCTCAGCTGCAGCAAGTTTAGGGTACTCAGATTTTGAATGAAGATGTCCATGTGTGAGTTTGATGAACTTTTCAAACTTTGGCACTTGAGTTTTAAATCATTACTCATCTGTCTCTTCCTGGGTGTTTCTAGGTAGATGAAGCTTGAGATTACAAAAAGTAGTCTTGTAAGGGTATGGAAGACCCAATTTGTATTTCATATTTTGTATTTTATATTTTCTATATTTCATGTTTTAGAAAGCTACCAGGGTAAAGAGTAGAAGTTAAATTATCTTAGTGGAAAGACTATTCTTTGCTAGATAAAAATAAAAAGCAGACATAAGGTTGTCCTTTAATTTGCTGTCCAGTTTAAATGCAATCAGTTAATACTAGTTGTGCTTCATGTGGAATGGCCATAATAATAAACAAATAGGAAGTTGATGTGACTTCAAGTAGAGAAACATTAGCTGAATCTATGTAATGACTAAATCCTAATATAAAGACAAGGAATATAAAATATCATGAATACCAATGTTAGTCTTTATGATAATGTCTCTTCTAATTACATACCCAATTTACATTCACCACTTTGTCAAAGTTGGAGGATAAGTGAGAAGTAAAAATGACCATCGCATGACTGTCAGAATCATGAAATAATCTGAGGTTTGTTTAATACCTACAGTGTTTACTGATGCATTTAATCTGCGAGTGAGGTGGAAGGTCTTGGGCAGGAATAGTATGTTTGTGTATGTATTAAAAGTCTGATCAGGTAGGCTGTTTAATAGAATGTTAATAGTGATACCTTTTAGCACTCATGCTTAATTATGCTATCTTTTCACTGTTACATTTTCAAACTACTCAGAGATTCTTAAGTAACGTATTTCCTGCCATTTAACAGTTTTGCATAATAATGATGATGAGAAAACAGTTAAATAGTTTCTTTTCTCAAGTACCAGATGCTGAAAGTAACAGAATGCCCATGGTTTTTGTAGTGATGTCCTGTGCATCTTGTGCAAGCTTTTTCAAACATGCATCATATAAGCCTTTGTCAGATTAAAAAAGATAATATAAATTATTTGTAGCCAAGAGATTGGACTGAAACTCAGAAATGTAGTTCTACATCTGATTCCAAAATAGCTGTGTTATTTCTGATTTGGGTGCCTGTTGCAACCTCATTTAATGTGATGCTGCTTTTTGGCTGAGTTCTCCCAATCCATTTTTAATACCAGGCAGAGCAGTTTCTTGAAATCACCAGTTACAGACTGCAGAAGATAACAGTAGTAGTTACTTCTGGAATTTCTACTGCTGTGTTTTCTGTCACATTTCTATCTAAGTTCTGAGATTTGACTCCTGCTGTTGTGATTTGAGTAGGCCACTTTTGTGTGCCCCTCCTTCATCTGTAAAAGAGCTGACTGACCTGTTCCTTCTATTTTTCTCCTTTGTGGTCTCTATTTAAATAGTAAGCTGTTTGTAAGCTGTTCAGAAGACATTATTTCTGTCTTGCACTGTGTGACTGCAAGTCATTGAACAGTGTAACATTGAAGTGTATGTGAGCTAGTTTCAATGTTGCAAGCAGGGAACAATCATAGATAAACGGTCTTGGATGAGGCTGTCCCTTTTCCATGTAAGATCATCTTTAACAATATTGCTCTATGCAGATATTTGCCTGACTTTTTCTGGGACTCCACAACACCCCATCAGTTCGTTTTAGTGCTTCACTATTCATTATTTCCATGGCACACAAAGCAATAAGCTAGCAAAAGTCAGATCAGACCTTAACAAAAGCTTATTACTAGAGAAGCCAGGTTTCTTCCTCTTTTCAGTAGTCTTTTATGACACTATGGACCGGTATGTTTCAGACTTCTCTAGGCTAAACATTCCCAGTTTGCATAGTCTTTCCTTGAGATCACACTTGCTAGAACTTACTGCTATTCTCTGTACTTTCTTTTTGGAACACGTCGTTTTCATGGCATCCAGAACCAAATGTTGTACATTACTCCAACTCCAGTTTTATCATCTTGAATTACAACAGAAAGAGTGTTTTGTGAATCTTGTGGGTTCTACTGATGATCTAAAATGCCACTTTAATATTACCTTACTGCTGCAAAGGAGCCTTTAATTCATCTTCAGTTTGTGAAATGTGTAAATTCTGGATCCTTTTCTCTTGCATATGAATTATTCATGTCAGTGAATTACTCTTCCATAATTGTAGAACCTCCCAGTTGATTTTCCTTGTTGAATTTTACCCTCTTGCTTTCAGATATCATTTCTGTTAATTGCAAACTTCTCAGGATTTTCAATTCTGTCTAATACTTGCAGTTCCTTCTAATTTTGTGGCATCTTTGATGTACATCCTTTACTCTCTCAGTGTCTGGGTTTCTAATGAGAATATTGAAATGATCCTTGAACAGCTGATAGTATTTTTTTACATAGTTCATAAAACCCCTTTGGGTGATATCCAACCCACTGGTAATCTATTTTCTCATGTGGCCTTAGTGAAATTGTACTGCCCTGCCCTGTAGTCTGGTGTGCAGTGACAGACACCTAAGTAAATGTTCTTTGCAAGCCAATATTGGCTGCTAACCTTTCTCTGGTTGTTTGGTGGGGGATGTGTATCCTTCTGGGAGGTAAGTGCTGACATATAATTTGCTTGATTTTATTATTTTTTTTAATCCAGTCACTGTGTTTGCACATTTCTGATCTCTAAGATCTCACTTCTGTCCCCAAGCTGCTAGTGTGCAGCTTCCTCAGACTCTGCAAGAATTCTAGAAGAAATGTTAGCATATCATGACACTTGAAAACACTTTTTTCAGAAGCATGCTCTCAACACAGCGTTTTCATAATCTAGCCCAAGTTTCATTGAATATTGCCATGTTGGTGTGCTACTGTACCTTTGCTAATTAATTCATTGAGTATGTGTTTGTGTAGTGTATACTAGTCAGTAGGTATCTTTTTAATGCAAATAGCAAGCATCTAAAATAGTAACACAGTGCATCTGTAGACAGTAGGCAGATGGGCTGCTGTTGGAGATTGTGAATATTCATAGGAATCAAGAGAGTCATGAATTAGTTTCAGGTGGCATTGATTACTGTGTTGGGCATCTTCAGAAGACTTAATCATCCAAATCCAATTTAATCCTTTAAAAGTGGAAGTTAAATATGACTTATATGACATGTAAGACCTTTTGATTAAATTCTGTGTTAGGGTTTATGAATTTCACCTGGAAACAGAAGTTAAAAGAATACTCTTGAGTAATGTGCCAGTTCCAGGTTTTATGTAAAATACTAATCCATAATGTGATGAATTTACACAAGGAAATGGTGGATAGACAGCAAGTTTACTATGAAATAAAACTTTATGTAAATGAGGTTCCAATATTTAAATATTGACAGACATACCGATTATGTCCTTGTCTAACATTAAATTAGTGTACCAGGTCCTGAGAATTATGAGTGACATAATAATAATAATAATGACATTCATAAAGAAACTATGTCTTCTGTGCTCACGTACCAGTTTTCTGATTACACCCCTCCCTTTCCCCCCCCATATTATGAGTTCCAAAAATTGCTTATGTGGAAAATGGCGGGAGACAGCTGACTTCTTCACATAATTACCCAAGTTGACTTGGCAGCATGCTAGACTTTGTCTGCCCTCCATTTTAATAAAAATTTAGTTATTTGGTTTTTGCATCTTTGATTTCAGTTCCTTGAGGGAATCAAGACCCTGTTCTTGATTTAGCGAGACTTTACTGTCTGGATGTAAATTGTATTTTTTTGGTAATGTATGTCAGACTCACCAGACTCATCAGTAATGTATCAACTCATCAGGACTTGGAAGGGACGGCAGCTTCTCCTTGAAGCTCCAAAAATATTGAAAGAGAATGCTGATAGTTTTTGTTTTAGAGCATCTCATGGCTTTTAAGACAGCCTTATGATTTTTTGGAGATCTGAGTGATTTTGAGTATGTGGCTTGGCATAATTTAATCATTCACTGTACCATCTGCTGTACTTCCAGCAAGAGATGCTCCCTTTGCCATCCCTACCTCAAAACCTTTTCTGATAACATTGCTTCCAAGCTCTGCACCCTTGTCTTCTAGAGAATAAGCAGACTTTTGACATGCCTGAAAGGCCATTAAGAGACAAATATCCACTATATTTAAAATGCTGTTCAAATCCATTGTAGTTGTTCTGATGTCGCACTCCAAGAATGTCTTAAAACATATATGTAAAAGAGTTGTAATGAGAATTAGAAATACCGCAGACTGAATGTCTCCAGAGCCGTTATGAAAGTGGCTGCAGTGGAACTGGCAACAGTTGGTGATTGAGTAATGGTATGATGGCAGTTTCAGCTCAGGCAGGGAAGATGCTGTGTTTGCCACATGCGAATTAATATAGTGCTGCTTTTTACTGTTGAGGGATTAGCACAATATTTTTTTTAAGAATATCTGAAGTATAAAAGACTAGGAGAATAGATGAACCCATATTGCAGACAGCTGCTTTTTTGAGCTGATGAGCTAAGTATTTGCTATAGCTGGGAAACCAGAAATCAGAAATTAAAACACCGCCAGTGCATATGATAGGGCTTTAAAAATACCAGGTAAGTGATATGCCCTTCAAACAAGTAGCCAGAAAAAGGATAAGAGGCAAGAATATCTGTGTGCCATTTGGACTAGGCTTTACTGCTCAACAGCAATTTGTGCTCTAGCAATTATTTTCAATATAATTCTGTGTGCATACTTTATGAAAATCAGCCAGCAACAGAAAATAAAATCAGGAAAATATATTAAAGAACAAGAGATGCTGGAAGTGATAATTTGAGTTCTAGAAGTTAAGAATATATTTTTCATCATTCTAGTTTTCTTGATTTTTTTTTCCTAATATGCGTATCTGTCAATGAAATTAGGAATACCAAGTTCCTAAAACAAGGAAGGAGTATAAGGACTGCAGCATCATACTCAATTCTCTTGGAAATTAGGTGTGTGAAGCAACCATAAAAATTTGCCAAGCTAGGATGTAGCTCGAGCACATTGAGGCTACAGTGATTGGAAAAGGAAATTGGAATATTGTGTGGCTATAATCTATTGTTTGACATCCCGTGCCTGCTCCTGTATAATTTACTTGCCTGTTTTGGTCACCTGACTGAAGACATTAAGTGGGCCACAGGGTAAGCCAGGAAATTCAGCTCTTGGCTTTCCAAGTCCACAGCTCAGTTGTTTCCCCCTTCCCCTTCCCCCTCCCTCTTTCTTCACAGCTGGTCAGCACATGCACAGTAATTGCTTAGGCCAGGTAGGACAGATATGGAAAGATACATATGGACATGCAAATCTGCAATAAATTTTTGGAATGCAGCAACAGGACAAAGTTAATGTAAAACAAGATTTCTTTTATGTTTAAAGTTTTTAAAACTAATGAAAAAGAGAGACAACAAATTCACTTTTATAGGCTTTCCTTTTCTCCACTACTACTAACTGAGAGAGTTTGGGATTTTGCCAAAATATTACACATTGCTCAAGAAGATTACAAAGAAATCCCAGACATGCACTAGAGAGCTATTAAATTTAACATTTCTAAAAGATATTTTCAACAACTAGATACTTGTTAGAGCATTGTTTTCCCCAACTTCCAAAAGTTGCCACAACTCAGTCACAGATAAGAACTTCCAGCTTTTTAATTGATATATAAATTGAGTTTAAAACCAAATCCACTACGTTTCCTGTGGTAAAGGAAACAGAGACTCTTCAGTTTTGGTTTGTCCATAATTTGAAAATCATGTTCTCAGGAAATCCTACATAATTATTTTACGTAAACAGGAAAAGTAATTATTTCCTTGGGGCTCTGTTTGTGTGGACATGGGGGTAAGCAAAAGTGGTGTAGATTCTGGAACTCACGTGTTAATGAAAATATTTCAGAATAAAGAAAAACGTGTTCCAAATAAGGTGATTTTCTGTCTGGTCATAGATGATCTAATAGGAGGGGGGTTAAATTGTTTTATTTTTTTCTTTATGGGTTCTTGCTGTTTCTCTGAATTCAGTAATGAGGACAATTAAAAATTAAAAGATGACAAACTTGTAGTGGGGGCATCATTTTATTCTTCTTCAGGTGTTCTTGCCTTGTCTGCAAACCTGCCTTTTGTCATCTGGAAATTAATGAATTCTAAAAAGCTATTTTAAAAATGCTGAAGGGTTTCAACCCTCATATCCTTCTCTGCTCTCACCCCCTCAAGGCCCTAAATTTACTTTTGCCATTTATAACAGTTCAGTTGAGGGTTGAACTTCCTCTCATGTTTCTTGTGAGCTTTTCTGATTTCACTTACCATTTGAACAAGATATATTGGACTTTGTTTTCTCTAGAGCTAGTATGAACTCTACACTTCACACAATTGATTTTGTTTCAGTTGGAAAACAGTATTACACATTTTGAGTATAAATTGTGCAGTAAGTAGGCTGGGTTTTTTTGTGTGGGTGGAAACAATCTGTAGAGTTATTGCGGGAGTTGAACCCTGTTTAGTTATAAAACTTTTGAAATAAAAAGCCAGAGATTTTTAAGGAACTATTTGTGGATTTCTTTTTAAACCAGGATGTGATTCAAGCTATTATTTAACAAGAGGACTCGACAACCTCACCAAAAGCAGAGAAAAATTTAGTCTGGGAGCAGGTGCATGCTTACTTCATTTGGATTTGTTTGTGGCATTTTCTTAAAAGTTTAAAGTTCAGTATATCACTCCAACAAACTGTGGTCATGAACAGTTTCAGGGGAGAATTGGAAGCAATGATAGTCTTAGCAGAAATTGTAACACTAAAGTTGCTCAGAGAACACAGTTTAAAGTGGAAAATTAGGTTAGTTTCCTTTTTTGTGTTCTCAAGGGTAAACTGTGAGTTAATGTAGTAACAATAAAATGATAGGTATTTCTTTATAGGTTTTTTAATCCAGTGGAACAAACAGATTTATTCAGTAATCATTCTAAAAGGTATTTTAAGAATGTTAACCCAAAATGGTAATTATTAAGTGACCGTATGTTGCAGTGAGAAATACTTTGTGTGTTACGTAGCTACACATATCAGGACTTGCAGTGGAAGGGTATTCTCAGGAGCATTGAATACAGTTTGAAATGTCCGCTCGGTGAAGTCATACTTGTGTTACATTAATAACAAACGTATTTACCTCTGCTAGGTAATCTTAAAGCAGTAAGCAGGTTAAGCTACTACAAAATAGTTCTCCGCCACACCTTTTTTTTCTCCTGTTGTATTTATTTTATAAGTACATATGCCTGAAAACTTTTGTTGCATGTTCCCATTTCTCCTGTGTGATCCAGAAGTGGGACTTGAATTTCTGACTGTGAATTCTTGAGACACCAATTTGAAGGAAGCATTTTCATACAAATGGGCAGGTTAACCATTTTTTTTCTCTTTCCATTTTGAAATGCTCCATTATGTGATTTTTGTAGCTATTATTTTTAAAGTTGATACTTATTTTGGTGGATAATCGTGGTGGAAGCAGGATGCATGGTTTATATACAAACATGAATTTTATTCAGAACCGTTGGATATAATTCCAGAAGTAGAACTAGTTACCTTTTGGGTATATTTTACATGTTTTTAAGCCTTGTAAGAAAATTTGGGCTATACCCATGTTGTCTTTATATAAGGAAATATTAGGACTTGCAGGCAGAAAAGCAAAAAGTATATGTCCAAATAATTTATTATGAAGAGTTGAAAAGTCTTTACAATTCTTTTAATCAAAAATATCAGATGAGGGAAGAAATCTGTAGGCTAGCATTGCCATATGCCTTTGTAGATTACAGGTGTGAGTCTAGCATAGGTGTTATTTAAGGACGTTTTCCAGAAAAATTTAGAGTCCCTCAAGCTCTCCTCAGTTTAACCTTTTTTATTTATTATTTGTGGGCATTTTTAAAAACTTACCTGTGCAGTTCTTTTCAGCAGCGGTGTGACTCTACCAACAAAATCTGTTATTGGCAAATTCTTGAATGCTGACTTTTTATATGGGATAACAAATCATGGTTTCTTCTCACCTTTTGGCCACTGATAAGTATATCTTTCTTGTGCAAATTATTTAAGCCATAGCCATAGAACAGCAGCCATTTTCTGACTTAGCCTTAGCTCAGGCAGGAAGGCTGTGAACTGTGGTGCTATAAATTGCTTAGAGTTACTGTGTTTTTAATAGTATGTTTATACAGGTCTTAATAGATCTAAAGAACATACTTTACAAGGGTTTAATTCTGTTTATAAATAGAGATATTTCTTTTTTTATGTATTCCTTCCCCTTCCCTTTTATTTCTAATCCTACTTTTTAGGAACCATCAAAAAATAACAACTTTTAGCAGATATTGCCAAGTATGTGTTTTTTTCCAAACAAGGGGAAGTTTGTGAGAAGTAACAGTTCCATCCACCTCTCAAAATTTGTTGTAAATCTTCCATTAGTTTTCCCAGGGTGCTGCAGTAAGACCAGTACCCTAATTCTTGCAAGAACTGCAGAGCTTCCTATCTTGGAAAACTCTTCTGAGGTGAAACTTCTCTTTGTATTCATTCCATTCATCATTGTGCTCTTTCAGTTTATGAGTCTGCTCAATAAATTCAGTATCAACTACTTGCAATAGCAAGTCTCCTATGTCTTTTCAAAGATTTTTACTTCATACTTCAGCAGATTTTTTCTATAAATTAATGGAAGAGGAACTAAACCTTCAAATTTATTTTACATTTAAAACAAAATTTTCTTTATTGTATCCACTTAGATGAACCCTTTACCTAGAACTATGGGTGGAAAAAGAGACTTGAAAGAAAAGAATGTTAAATAAAAATAATTTCTACAGTGATAAAAGCATTATAGTGTCACATTTTCATTGGCAAAAACTGGTTTTTTATTTGCAGCAAAATTGGGAGAACAACTACAGGCAATTATGGGCTTCAATTCTTCAAGGTACCTAAGCATATGTCTAACTTTAATTGAGTGAATAGTCATTTGACTTCAGGGGATTATTCATGTTCGTAAAATTAGACATATGCTTAAGTAACTTGGTGAATCAAGGCAATAGTGACTTAATAGAATGCTGAAGACAGAACAAGCAACTGTAACCTGCACTGTAGATGTTCTCTGATTGCTCTGGTTGTTCAATAATAGTTCTTAGTGGGTGTATTTTCTGTTCCTTAATAAAGTATCCAGCTTAGTAACTGCGTAGTTTTGTATTCATCTTCTGTGGATAGTACTTACTCTATACCCAAAGAGCAAACAATCTCTTAAAAAAAAGTGAATTGAACCTGTGGAGGGCTGTTATGACTGCTCTCATGTAGGTTAAAATGTATTTAATAAATCACTGTGTTATTTTACAGGATAGCAGCCCAGGGGCAGGAGTACTGTGCATTTCCTGCCAACTGCTGTTTGTTAAATTTGTTAATTTGATTTACAGGCGTGGTATATTCCATGACCCGTTTGCATCAAGAGATATACAGATGTTTCATTAGGAGAGTTCCCTTAGCTATGTATACTTGTAAGTGATTTTGTGTTTTAAGAATGAATTGCATTAGATAATTCTGCCTCAGACTCTCCTTCAAGCATTCTATGAGAAGGCTTTACAGATTTATTTTGGAGGTGCAATGTGATGATATTCTGAAGAGTAAGTGTTGACCAGAAGGAAACACAAGAACATGCAGTGGAGATCAGCTAAGAATTGCTAGCTCGGGTTACTTGTGATTTAAAAGCGGAACATCATCTTAGGCAAGGGTTTGCCATAGGGACATTTAGGTAGCTTGAAAACCTAGGCTTTCATCTTGATGTGTGAGAAGGATGTAATTTTGCTCAGTCAACTTAGTTGATATCAAAGAACTAAAAATAAAAGAAAAAATTAAATTTAACTGCAGACCTAATCTTTAATGCTGCACTGTCTAAGCAGAAGCACCTTTTGTCCTACAAAGAGAACTATGTGCTCCTATGTCTAGTCAAAATAGAGGTGTTTTCTTGGCTTTGATCAAATTAGCCCTTTTTTCGTTCTTCTGTTTCTTTGTTCAGTACGGTCTTAATTTCTCCTCAATAAAATTGCAATCAAATATCTGGTATTACTGGAGTATATGAGAAGTAATACTTTAACTTATATTTATTTTGTTACCTAAAGAACTGAGTTGCAGGCTAGTGCTAAGAAACTTATATTTTGTTATGGGATTCTAGTGCCTGGATTTACAAGTCAGTTCCTTTTCCTCCTCTCTTCAGATTAAAATACCTTCTCAGACTAAATGTATGATTTCTTTTATCGTTATGGCTAAGTTTAAAAGTAGGAAATTGTATTGCTGTAATTTGCCGGGTTTCTATGGCATCCTGCAAAAACCTGGGTATTTATAAACCCCAGGAAAACAGAGAAATTATGATTAATGCTTTTGAGAACTTGTAGTGGCATCAATTAAAGCTACATAGGCTTATGAAACAAAGAAGACTGGCTATTTGAAAGGGATTTCTTGTTATTGTGAAAAACACAAGTAGAAAGCAAGAAACATCTTTCAGTGGAAGCAAGTATATCCAGTTTGTGAGGTGACCTTTGATGAGCTCATCAAACTGAAGAATTTGGCGCTTTCATTTCTGTTTATTGGATAATGGGAACATATAACTAGGTTAGTGAAGGTAACATGATCCAGGTGTACAGGAAGGAGCAAATGAATAGAAAAGGGGTGAGATTTACCTATCTGATGTAAATAAAGTATATATGATACCTCTTATTGCACTGGTCTTTTCATGTATGATATCTTGCTGTCATTGCCAAAAAAATAACTGGACAGAATGCTATGGAGGTGCATAATGGACATAAAAATAAGCAGCTGACTTTCTGTGTGAGAAATAAAAGAAAACAAAAACCATAATTTTATTGATTAGAATAGATTTAAATATTTATACTCTTTTAGGTTCTGCCAAAATGTTTTTTCCAAAGCCTTTGCATAATTAGGACAAATTGAAGTAATTTGTTGATTGGAAATTATGTTCTTATCCCATTGACATACCAGCACATGATTAAGAAGTGGTTAATGAGGTTTTTATATGTAGCCTGTTGAAACCTCGAAGCAGGTTTGTGGTTATAAAATGCACTTAAAGCTGCTGCTTACATTTATGGATGAGACTTATAAAAGCAGGAAAATTTCTTTTTCCCTTGCCCTACCTTATCCAATATCATGTTCCGTTTCAGAGGAAGTGTTGCTATTTTCTGCTTTTGAAATTCTTTCAAGATAAATTTAGTAGAGTGATAGTTATGTATTACATACCATTACACCACTGATTGAAGATATTGAGGGATACACTGCAAGACCAACACTACCTTGTTAAAAGAAAGGACTGGGAAATGAGGCCCTTTGAAGGATACTTGTAAAACCATATTGTTGACTATTTATAGTGACGTATAAACCAGAATTCCATGAAGAGAAAATTTTGCTGGAAAGTTCCCTGGCTTTGTAGGCTCCTTGAGGAGCAATGCTAAGTCAGGCTCATTTCTCGTCAAGTAGTCAAGTTGATGGAAATGGATTTCTTCCTCATATTCATAAATCTAGACCTGAACAGGGGCAAACCTGGTTGGAATGAAATACTAGTAGAAATGAAAAACAAGCAACTTTATAGAAAGTGTAAGTGATAAACAGTTCTTACTTACTGGAGGAGGACTTAAAGGCTCTTCTGCTCTCATGAGCAAATAAATCACTTTCTCTGATTTTGAGTGTTTTGTAACACACATTTTTTGGATATACAGAGAGTGAAGGAAAAAAAACAGACAAAAGGAAGAACAGACAAATCTGAATTACAAGAGTACCACTTTTAATAGTATAATCAGAAGAGCACACCCTCAGTTCACAGAATAAGAATACCTTCAACACATGAAGGGTCTTTTGAATCATTTATGGTTTTACTATATGTCTTTTATTATTTAACTTTAAATTGTTCTTGCAAGTAGTAATTTAAATGATTCTGAATTGTAATGTGTATCTCAGTGGGAAGAAAGCTGAAATTCTTCTGGGACTGTGGAAGTGCCACAAATACTCAAGCTTTTGTTTTAATGCCAGGAATCCAAAACTATTATATTTGATAGATCCCATTGGAAACAGGTGCTTCCTTAAGTTTTATGAACTGTATATGTAAAAGTAAAAAGAACAGTTGAAGTTAAGCAGGATTGAGAGATTCCCAACCATGCAAGATTTCTGAAGGAAAAGATTGTTTCTATGTGATGTACAGTACATACTAATTTTTTTAACTGGCAAAAGGAGGGTACTCATTGGCTAATTTTTAAAAGCATTATAGCATCTGCCAGCTGGAGCATTCCATGCACTAAAGTTGGGGTGCTTGGTCAGAACTGTGTGTCAAGTACAGAATAATGACTTTTCTGACTTCAGATATATGATTCTTGTATTACATGTTATATATGAGTCATAAGAAAATTCTCTGTCTAGGTGGAGTGGGGCTGGAAGTCGTAAAGACTTAATTTGATCCCGTAATAAAAAACAAGTCTTATGTGGCTTTAATTTTTTTATTAAGGCTTCAAAACTCCTTTTTCACTGTATTTCAGGGTAACATGATGGTTTCAGGCACTATAAATTTCTATGGTGGACTTGTTGGTTGACCACATACAGTATAGCAGAGGGGTATGTGGAAGTGATGTTAGGGCAGAAACAACTACTGTCCACCCAAATTGGAGCAGAAAATGGAGGAGGCTGCTGAGGTGAAGAAATGAAAAGTACATAGCTGGAGAAAAACAGAAATGTTGTTGGAATAATGTATCTATACACACTGAACAATGCTGGCCATCTTTATAGAAGAGTAACAATTAGATATTATGTATGTTCAACAGTATTAGTTTCTTAATCGACAAATATGCACAGACTGAATTTGTCCTTGACTTCTATAGCCTGGTTTCATTTCACTGAGAGAGCCTGAGGGGTAAATTAACCTAAAGCATCATGTTAAATTTAGTTGTATTCATTCACTTACGAATCAAATAGAATAGGGAAATTCAAAGCTATTTTTGAGTAACAAAAACATTTTTTCTGAAAAGTAAAGCCACAGAGCTTTTGTTTGACAATTTTTCAAGTTGAAAAGACTAATTTAAACCAAATTAAACTGAAAGAAGCCTTGTAGACTAAAACTTCTGAATGTGAGGTTTCAACCTGGAGTGTATTTTTTTCATGACTGAATTACAGACTTCAGAAAAATGAGTTCTGAAGTAATGTTATTGAAGTCCTTCAAGGCAATGATAGTACAGGGTTTTTATAAGGCATAGTATCTGTTTGTATGGCTAATAAAAAAATGAGTATTGAATGGCACTGATATATACCAAAAGTTAATTGAAAAACATAAAATTCCTAATTTTTTGATTAATGATTTATATAATTTTTAAATTTAAAATGTGGATTACATGTGGATAAGATCATCCATGTGTTTGTATACTTAGAGTGTAACACTGACAGAGATGTGCTTTTTCTTCTACTGGAATTAGTTTGTCCACTTATATGAGCACTTCTAGGAGTCCTACTCCTAGTGAGAGTATGTTCTCAAGAACTACAAAATTTGGCCTCTGTGATCCTGAAAATAAGTAAGTGGAAAAAATGATTTAGTTTATTAAAGTTTACAGACAGAAAGGAATGACTTCTGACCTCTTTTCCTAAGTCGCTCAACATTTTAAGGACATAAGGACTACGTGTGTATTCCCTGCGCTCAGTGCATAGAGACATTACAAAACCTAATGGTGTAAAGATATAAAGGAAGATGTTCTTGCAATCAGTGGTCAAAAGTGGCAGCATTTCAACACTGATTTTAAAAAAGCATCCTTATGCTTCTAAACTTGTGGACATGCTTGATTTGATTCACATGAAGACAATGAGACAGTATTTTCAGTTGGAAGGGACCTACTTTGCTTTATGTATTGCACAGAACAGAAATAGAGCTACGAATGTATTTAAGTGCTTTTTTACCTCTAGATTTTTACCTCTGTAGGGTGAGATTCACACTCATTATCTTGTTAAGAAAGATAAAATTCAGTAAAGACCTAAAAAAGTATTTTTGAAGAGATTCTTAAAAGCAAAGCAGTCACAGTTTGTTCCAAACACAATGTGAGTACTCAAAATATAAACCAGTTCCACAGTGTCCAACTGAATTAATCACAAACTTGCAAAACTCTAGAAACTGTTCACATGGATTCACCTGAAAATATTCCAAGATAATAAATGGACATATGAAAGAAATATCTTTGTGAAATTAAATGATACTTAGCAACAAAGAAATAAACCCTTTTTCTAAGGCCAAAAAGATTTTGCTTTCAGCCTATAGGATCATGATACTCGTGATTTTCAGATTTTAAGACAAGTTACTCTAATTTTTGGTATCACTGTAGCACTAGGGAATGTTTATGTAGTGGCAGCTAGATGACAGTCAGTACTTGTGCTGAAAGCCAGCCTGTAACTGCAACATCTTTCTTTTCTCCTGGTTATAGTTCTTCAGTTACAGGAAATAGGACAAAATAAATTTAGACCTAAGTGAGTGGAGATTCACATTTTGCTGTGGTAACTATAATATACCTGCTAGCTCCCAAGAAATACGTATCACAAGCTGTTCTCATTTTACTTCTGTATCTTTCCTCTTAGCTATTGTATATGCATCTCTTGTATAAAGCTGATCAGATTTTGTGATACATCATTGAGATTCTTATTCAGATAGAACAGAGTTTATGTTAGAGTTGTTGAAGTAATTACAATTACAGAGTAGTGTTTGGAGAGTTCTCTGGAAGCATGACTCAGCTTCATTCACAACCTGGTCACCATCTCTTTCTTTCATTGTGTCATTTGCTTAAGTGTATGAAAAATGTCCCATCTTAGTTAGATGTGGTATCTGTATTTTAATAGTTTGGCATAGACCCAAAGTGGCAACCTGAGTAATGAGTGATAAAAGTTATTGTGAATTTTGTTTAAATTAGGCATTTCCAAACCTAAAAAAATATATATTAGGTCACATAAGGTTATTTTAGATTATACTTTCAGTTTTTTATACAGGTGGAATTAATAGCTGCACAATGTCTCAAGCTGCACAATGTCTCAAGTTGAAAGCAAATGCATCTCTGTAGTTTATTCTGTTCTGTAGAGACATAAATGGTCATTAGTACCCTGTATTTATCTTTATTACTTCATACTTGATTGGAATCTGCTGTTGTTCATCTCATGCTCAATTTTTTTATGGACTGGGGTGAAAAATATCTTTGATGTATAAAAATGGGGAAGGTAGGATGTTACTTTTCAGAGGCTTGGTGGGATTATGGCAAACAGGAGCTGCACTGTACATGTAGCCTGTGTAGCACACATTTTGTCCAGTGTCCGCAACCCTGTCAGACCTCAAGTATCCTGTTTGCATCTTACAAAAGTGGTACATAGGCAGCAGAATCTGAATTACCAGTGCATTTGAACCCCAGAGAAGCAAAGGTGTATTTTTCAATACTGTAATGCATTGAGTACACTGGCAGGATACTTCAGTCTACAGAACTTCCTTTAAATCAACAGCTTTAACTCATTTTTTAGCCTCTTTTGGTAACATCTGTGTTTGAAAACTGGAATCCTTCTTGTGAAGTTGTTTTTGGAGAGTTCTCTGGGAGAGTGACTTGGCATCATTCACATCCTGGTCAGCATCTTTTTCCCTGCTATGACATTTCCCTGAGTGTGTGAAAAACATCCCATTTTATTTGGTTGCATAACATGAGTCCAAATTTAGTACTGACTTGAACTTTCTACGCGTAGACCCTTTGGGCTCATTTTTCTTCCTGGAAAGCTAAAGCCTGTGCCAGGTATACCAGTTTTACAGTCTTTTGTGGCAACTTTTACTCTAGTGATAATATGTCAATGCCAGTGTAAGTAAGTGTGGACCACTATTCTCTGGGCAATGGAAGCACCTTCCTTTGACAGCTGTGCATCTTCCTCACTCTGTACCCTTAAAAATGACCTGCTGCCATCCTGTCAGGGAGAAGCTGCCTGCTTTTAATATCTTTCAAGCACTTCGTGTTTTCCATTGAGTGGCCTCATGATCCACAAAGGACACAATGAAGTGAGTTAAGCCCAAAGACCATATTCATATATGTATATTTTTCTTCTTGATGTGATTTTAAGGAATATCTGTATGCAAATGATGAGTAGCCCAGAAAACATTTTACATTATTTTTTTGGCATGGAGTGTCAGTTTGGATTGAGGACTTTCATAGGGATTTGATGGATAAGTAGAAATTAACAGGGACTCACAATTTTGCTATTTTGTATAGCCCCTGTTGAATGTAAATGAGATATTTATTGGGACCACTGAGCAGCCCACAGGTGCTGTTCAACCTTACACTCATGAAATAAGTTATATACCTGGTATTGACCCACCCAGTCTATATGGGACATGTAAATATGAGTAGGACTTGGTTCTTTTACTTATTTTGTCATGTTAAGGAAGGAATTTTTTTTTAGTTATCATTTTGACATGTGATTTGTGTTTATTATCCTTTAAAGATGAAGAACTTTCACATGATGGTTTTTATTATTTAGAGCAAGCAAATACTGTAAATTTGGCCTTGAAGTAGTTGTTGCATTCTTTTGGTGCTAAGAGTCTTTGGCTGCCTTTACTATATCAAAGATTCAATTAAAGTGTATTTCTACAGTTTTTAAATTGGTGAGTTCTAAGGTCACTTGCATGCAAATAAGAAAATTATTGCAGTGAGAAAATTCCATTCTTATTTGTTTTGTAATCTCAGAAACACCTATAAGATGTATGAAAAGACATGATTTTTAATCCTTTTAAAACTGATGTTCACTGCAGAAAAATTACAGCTGTGAACTCCACACAAAGAAAGTGCTGTAGGGTGACACTAAAAGCAGATTGTGGTTCTTGTAAACTTCTTTTTTCATTCTTTCCCCCTCTATTTGCTTTCTTGCTTTTGTATAATCTGTCATCTTTATTTATACTAAGAAATGAGGGATATCTTTATCTCCCTAATAAAGAGTGTGTTATTACTACATTGTTGAAATAGAATTCTTAGTGCAGAATGGTACATTATTTTCTTCACTGAGATGACATAGAGTGTGCAGGGGATACACTGCAAAGAATGTTCAGTTTTATGATATACACAGTGATGCTCTCAGTTGCTGGATTTTTTTTGGGGGCATACTGTAGTAAATGTCAAGAGCTTTTGAAACATTTGAAGCAGATGTTCTACTGCCAAACTGTAGCATTTGAACTCAAAAAGAAACAGTTCTCTTAAACCTTGACTTTAAGTCTTAACAGTTTCACTTCCCAATTGGATGTGGTATGAAGAAGATAAATAATAGAACTGTAGCAGGATAAAATATTTATTCTCCCATGAGGTGGGGAATAAAAACATGCTTAGCATTTACTTTGCAATTTTATTTGTTCTGGCTCATTTCCCTCTTATACTCACATATATACATTTCCAGGCACATGTTAAAAGCAGTAACTAGGGCTTGGCTCAGGCCCGGTGTCCTTCCTTTCCCCTTCCCTTTCAGTCTGAGTTTCTCTCATAGCTTCCCTTAAACTCCATCTTTGTCCTCATGTTCCTTTTGGGAAGCATTCATCAAAATGTTTTCACCTGTCCAAAATCTGTTATGCTTAATCAAACTGATCAATTCCTATGAAAGTCAGTGTCAACCTTTTCAAATAGGAGTGCCACATTTAAGCACCTCAATAAAAATGGCTTAAATTTCCCAGGTTCTCGGTACCAGCTGCTCCCACTGTCATCGGGAACAGTGGGTGTGAAGAGGTCACTGCAATGAAAATATTTTAATTAGGTGTCCACCTTCGCTTTGGAAATGTCAGGCTCCATTTGTTATTTGTCTTGTGAACATATTCCCATGATGAGAGTTTCTGTCTGACATTTTAGTTATTCTACTGGCTTAATCCAGGTATCTCATCCTATTTACATTAGTTTTGTGTTCTTTGATGTCTGACTGATAGCACCAGGTTATGAACACTCAGAAACAAATAACAAACTTTTTAGGTCTTGTCACTCATCCTGCTACTATGAAACCTATGGCACTAGTTTTGGTCCCTTCTCCACGTCTTGTACTCCTGCTGTACTCTGTGCTTTCAGATCAGAAATGCTTTTCTCCCATGCCTTCTCCAAAGTGAGTCAGTGCTATCCACAGACCCTCTCTGCTTGAGCAATGTTGGAAAAAAATGTGGAATTGGGCCGCAATATCTTTTCTCTTAGCTGACAGCAGTCCTTCCTCCTGTGACCACTTCTCTTTTTCTGTGGATCCATCTGATGGGAAGCATACAGTTTTGGAGGAGTGGAAGAGAAATTCAGTGCATGGTGTCTTTTTGTTTTCCTTCAGTACCGAGAAAAGGTGGCATGGACGGTGGGGATATTATTATTTCTGTAGCAATGAAGCAGTAACCTTTAGGAAAAAAAATGGAATTTTGGTCAATAAGCACATTCTTACAAACGCACATGTATATATATATATATATACACATGCATAATTTTAAAGCTACACTAATAGATAAATTACCTGTACTTACTAAATTTTCCCTGTCATTCCAATTGGACACCAGAAAATGCTCCTTGTCTCTCTTGGGGAAAAGGTTGATAAAAGGTATCAATTTAAGCATCCAATTTAATGTATAAATTAATGTTAGAAGAGCAATCACTCTATAAGCTTTATACAAATATGTGTACTTGAAAGCAATGTGTACTCCTCTAAGGAAAATTCAGTATGAACATCATTAGTATGGTACAACATGTCTAGTATTTATTGATTATGGGTGGGATATTTTTGTTCTATAATAAGGTCTGTGTAGCAAAGTTGGCAAGAAATCTATGCCATGTACTTGACTAGATCTTGGAGCCAGAATGTACAAGTGCACTTTCAGTGGTAACCTTATAAAGCAATGCTTTTAAATGAAGAGCAGTACTTAACATGGCTTCTATTAACATCTTGTACTGTGATTCTGTACTGCTTATTGAATTAGGGTTTCATCAGCTCTGTTCTAATCTGGCTCCTTCACTTGGCTTCCTACTGCAACCTTGTTTTAGGGAAGCAAGCGTTTTCTGTACAAGTTGCAAAGGAACTAATGGTTTCTTCAGATCATCCTCTGTTTAGCCCCTTATAGAATAAAAACATCCCATGAGCTTTGTATGTTCATCCCTCTGAAGGCTTAGTTTGCCTGATATTTTACAATAGCTGTCTAAGAAGGCCTTCCATGCGGTGAGGGTAAAAGATTATTCAAGATACACCTTTATAAGGGCGGAGTGGTGCTGGGGAATTCTGATCAAACTACTCGGTTTCTGTATTTTCAGTGGCCTTGGAAACGAAATAATAACAGTAATGCTAGAATTTTTTTTTTTCCTGGGAGTGTAGAATATAAAGAAATTTGATTTGTCTTATGGAAGGGCAACTTTGTTCCTAGGACAATCACAGTTTAGAGGTTACGATTAAAATTAAGTGAGGAGATGCATATGCACACGCAAAGTAGTATAAATTTTAATGTAGTTTTTATATATATGCGTATGTATTCACACATGTATACATACCTTGTACATTTGTAGGATTTAGATACCACCTATCTCGATGAGGTTAATTCAGAGGCAGCTACTGATAGGGGTAGTTATAACTATGCTAGGAGCTACATGTATATATGCATATATATAAAACCACAAACAAATACATATATATATTGGTATTTTGCTTTAACAATAATAATAAATTATATTGCTATTATCACCAGCATTATCAGAGTTACCTTTTTTCTTCACTTTTTTAATATACATCAAAAGATTCTACAGAGTAAGTAAATCTCTTTTTACTTACTATGTAAATGAGGAAGCTGAGACAGAAATGAAGTTGTCCAAAGTCAGTCACCAGGTAGCAAAAGTCCTATTAGAAGTACCCAAAAAGTCAGCAGTCTATTTTGTGTTTTTCTCCTTTAGGCAGCATTGCGTCTCATTTGGTAAGGTCAACTGCATGATATTTAAAGAATAAGTTTGTGTTCCTTATGATGTATTATGGGGATTGCTCAACCTAAGGGTTTCAGTAAGAGGATATTAAAATGCAATTATATTTTCACCACGAGGATAGTCAGTGAAACAAGTTGCCTGGGGAGGTTGTGCAGCCTCTGTCCTTGGAGTCTTCAAAAACTGATTCAGTAAAACCCCAAGTAACCTGTTCTGATGTCCCTGCAGGAGGATGGTGTGGAGACTTCCTGAAGTTCTTTTTAACCTGACTTTTCCAATGATCCTATGGGCAGAAGTTCAGTTAAATAAAACATCCCCCTATCCTCAGTTCCGTTGTTGGGTGGAACAGCAGAAGGGAAAATCACTGCAGAGCATCCCTGTAATTATTCTGGTCGTACCATTTCATGGGGAAGGCAATGCCAGCAGCAGTGGCTAATAGTAATATTTTACAAGTTGATGCTGAGTGGCAAAAGCAACAAAATTATGTGCACCATCAAAAGTGTTGTTAGGAGGGAATAGCAGGCAGGAATACTGGACAAATGGGGAAAGGAAGCAGGAAGACCACAGTCTCCCCATCCTTCTGTAATATAAAGAGGGTCACTGTTCATGTTATCCTCTTGAAGCAGTGACGTCTGCTATGGCTCTGCCTGAAAACATATAGCAGCTGTGGTCTGAGAAAAACTGCTTAAAACTCTTCGAGATTGTTTTTAAAGTAAAGTTTTAGCCTTTACTGTTTCCATGACAATGCTTCAGTAATACATTTTTGAACAGAGAATTTATAGGGAACAAATGGGAAATAAGAATGTGACTCCAGCCCTTTTGAAAAAAAAGTGTAATAAAGATCAGGAGTTACTTGAGGTGTGAGCCAGACCCCTGCACCAGCATAGCTGTGATTTAGTTGTGCATCTTGACTCAGTGTACAGTGGTGTGAAAACCATTAGTGAGGCAGAGGTGAATGCTGCAGGCCTGCTGTGCTTCACCTCTGCAATGAGAAGAGGCTGTACGATGTAATGCTGCAGTTTGTATGGGACAGAGCTGTGTAGCTTGATAGCTTTAAACTGCAGGTAGAGAAGCGTGGTGGAGAACAGAGAAGAGAATTACAAACAATGCTTTCACTATAACAAGCTGGTTGTTTGGACGGTCCATGCTTGCCCACCACTCAGCCTATTGGAAGGTGGTATTCCCTCAGGCTCTCCAAAGTGCTTTGCTACAGTTATACTGGTTTTGTACCAGGGTTGATCATTCCAGTGCTTTACCTGTACCAATTTATCACTTAACGTGTGCAGTTGTACTGAAACTGAATCCTTTCATGTGGTGAGATTCTTGCAATTTCAGAATTTGTCTAAGCACAGCAAAGACCCATCTCCTCTCCTAAGTCCATGTCCCTGCCCCCCAAAAAAACTGTTTTCCACAAGCTAAAACTACTGAAATAATGTTTCATTGGATTGTACTTTTTCCGTTGCATAGCATAATTTGCCATATAAAGACAATTAAAATGAAAATTTGTTTTGCACTGAAAACACTTAACTCTGAAAAAGTAAAATCACAAATGTTTTTAATTTGCTGCAACTTTTGATTTCAGTTTTTGTCTAAAATGTTTCTCATTCTTTGACATTATGTGTTATAGTGAGTTTTGCTGTTGATGAATAAACACTTTCTGTATGAAAAAAGATTCAGTCCTGGAAGTTCCTGATGGATCTGCTTTTGAATGTATGTATCAGATGACAACTTCTGTACCCCTAAGTGTATGTGTAGAAATAGGGAATAAACTAGGGTTAGCAGAAAAAATACCTACCCAACTGGATCAACGTAGCTCCTGATAATGATGTTTAAAAAAAAAAAAAAGCACAGGTCAGCTGCTTTGCAGCATTTTTCTCTCAGCTTGATATCTCATATGTTCAAATGTATTTTGTTTTTCTTTTCAGTTTAAGTACTGTTTTACAAGTGTAACTGGTTTATCTAGTATAGCTTACTGTATTTCAAACAGAATAAGTACAGAACTTGACTAGTACAGAACCAGTTTGTGAATAGAAACATTTGTGAAAAAGAAAGAAGGTAGAGTTTGAAAGCATAAGTCCGTTTTTTGAAAAAACTGATAGCCTCTAGAAGTTGTCTAGAAATTGTTGAGTTACCAGGGCTCAACATCCACACCCACGTGGGGCGAGAGAAAGTTCAGTTCCCAAACAACCAAAGTCCTAGACTTCCCTGAACAGTAATGGTCAATTTTCTGAACTGTGTGTGCTTTTAATATTGAGGATTACTATATTCTAGGGACTGAGGTGAGAACACCACATGCTCTCAGCTGTAGGCATCAGGTTGGACATCAACTTTTCAATCAGTTTTGGGTGACTGTATCAAGCTGCAACCTAAGCAGTTATTGTCCTGAAAGCAGGTATCTTTTCCCTCTGTGTAGCTTGCTTGATTTTTTTTCCAATATACTTTATTATTTCCAGTAGACATTCTGTTCTTGTTCCTTGTAGCCTGTCTCGTTTCTTACATGTATTTTTCTGTTTTCTTTTTTCCCATTTGGACTCTATCATGTATTAAAATACATTTAAGATTAATTTTCTCTTTACTGTCATTTTCCATAATTTTATTAGTTTTTGTGCAAAAGTGCAATGCCTTCAGCTGCTGACCTTGTGGAAAAGATGTGGAAGACCCAAATATCATTAAAGTCCTTCTGTCTTGAATTAAAGAGTCCCAAGCAAGTTTTGTACTCTCATAAATAAAATAAGACTTGTCAGTCTGAAAAAAATTGCAGGTAGGCTTCATCCAGACTGTGCAGCCTGGTGCAATTTATTAAAGATACTGTATTGCAAGATGAAATAAAATGTGAACATGAACTTTGAATTAATCTGATAGAGTTGTATGATCCAGATGTTTTAGGAACAGCTAAATTTGTGATCAGTCAAGCCAACAGTGACGTCTGATGACATCTATGTAGTTACAGAGACAACAGAATGAATTTTGAAAGCATAGAAATGTTAGAAGCTTGGGTATGAAAATGTTAAATTTAAGCCAGAATATTTCTTGAAGAGTATAGAAACTATACTGTTTAAACGGAAGGGAAAAGAGCCCAAGATAAACATTTATCAGGCTCTTCAGAGAGTAATATTTTGCAGGAGTACATTATATCACTGTACTGTTAAATCCAAAGGACTGCAGAGGGGTTGTCCAGGTCCTTGGAACTGGCTCCATGTAATATGCTACATAATGTAGCATAATTCTGTACACTGAAAATGCTTCTAAGTCCTTTCTCTAAATTTATAATAGAAAACACTGTAGCTTATAGTTTTGGTAGTACATAGGAGTGACTACTGCACTGGTTTTTTGTTTGCTTTTATGAGGGAGTATGCTTTTCTTAAAATACATCTCATTGCATTTTTGTATTCTCAATATGCAGGTAGACCTCTAAATACAACTCATATACAAATTATTTAATCTGAAGTAGAAATGTCATTGTCACAGTGCTGATTGATTTAGTCAGGCAGTCAATTCTGACTTGTTAATCTCAGAGCCAGTTTTATGCTCTACCAGGAGAGACGTATACAGTGGTGAAATCATTCGTGATAACTCTTTTCAACCTCATGGGAAGAGTACGCTTATAGGTTTCCAGTCCATGCTGAACTTACAGTCATAAATATTGTTTCATCATACAGGAAGGAATTCATAAAATGAGGTAGATATTTTTGTGATTGATGAAATGTGTGTATCAAAGCTGGTTCATTATTAAATGTGACAGGTAAACTTTTATTAAGATGGTGAGTATATATGTTATAATTTGATCCAGTGGCCTAATTATATTTCAAAAAGCATTTAAGTCTTCATAAAAATGTATATGCAGTACAAAAATCACTGTCATGGAAGTATTTATGATCAAGATTTGATTATACTCTACAAATCTAAAGATAACTCAGGACCCGAAATGTCTTGGGTTCTGTGGCAGTTCTGGGTCTTGCTTATGAATTGTATTATGTTGTGACTGTGTGAGTTACTGGGCATCTGACCCATAGTGAATGAACTCACTTGTTTTTCAGAACAAATAATGAGAAAAGAATGTGTAATGGGTGTTTCAAACTCAAATTTGTATGTCTAGGCTTTTGTTTATTTAAGAACTGTAATATTTTACTCTGTCAGGTTTCATTTGATTCAATTTACTACTGGATTTTCTCCAGTGATACAAGTTAGTAGCCTAAAAGAAGGCCTGCCTTTCTCTTGAAACACAGTCATGAGTCTATTTTGTAACCATCATGTTACTGGGAACCATGCAAGCAGTATGTGTGTGAAACCAATGGAATTATACACAGGAAAGACCCATGGACATAGAAAAATTTTGCTAGTAAATTTTGCTAGTCTGTGACTTTTCTATATTCAGACTCACAGAGTCAGTTATGTTTGAAAAGACCTCTGAGTTCGAGTCCAACCTATGACCAAACACTACCTCGTCAACTAGACCGTGGCACTAAGTGACACATCTAGTCCTTCCTTAAATCACCTCTAGGGGTGGGGACTCCACCACCTCCCTGGGCAGCGCATTCCAATGTCTAATCACCGTTTCTGTGAAGAAATTCCTCCTAATGTCCAACCTAAACCTCCCCTGGAGCAGTTTGAGACTATGTCCTCTTGTCCTGTTTATTGCATACTACAGCTGCATAGAACCGTTTTATTTTGTGTCAAGCAACTGACACTTCTTCTATATCTTCCATATCTGACATATATCCTAGGAGAAAAAAACATTAAGAATATTTTTCCATCAAGGTTGGCGCACATGTAAATCTTAGCAGCCTCAAAGCTAGCTGGTATTTCCTTCATGGATAAAGAGGATCATAAAATCCAGCTCTGAGTCTCATCCCCTACTGAAGTCAGTCTTTTTTATTTTTGACTGTACATCAAAATGATAAACCTTTTGAATTCTGAAAGGTAGTTATTATATGAGAACAAAGTGTAACGGAATACAATCAAATGTAACAGATTGAAGATCTTAATTTACTAAGATTAAAACTGTCCCAATATGAAACACACACAAACCCAAATGTGTTGCAAATTCAGGATAATTTGAATCATGAAATTAATCCAAGCCAGGAACAGTTGACTCAAATGTTTCTTGTAATTAATGCAAGCAAGACACTGGTAATTTAAAAAAAAAAATGCTGCCCACCCCCTAATCCTCCTTCATATGATGAAAATACAGCAACATTTTCCTTTGACTATTGTTCTGTGTATCTTTTGTGGTGTTTTCTTCCAGTTGACAAACAAGGCATTTGGGTTGAGAGATTTTTAATAACCTTTCCATCTCACACAAAACTCGTATCACATGGAGACATGGAAAAAGATGATCTTTGCAATTGCTTCACATGCTTCACGTTGGCTATACTTTAGTGTTGTTGACGTAGTTATATTGGTTAGATGTCTGGGAAAAATCACAGTTCGACTGACTTAAACGTATTGCCAGAAGCTGTACTGTAGACAGTTGTACTGAAAGTGGAGTTACCTTCCTGGCGTATCACTATCTCAGGAACTCAGATAAACTTTTCTGACAGTGTAGACTCTTCCTCCACCAGGAAAATTGCCTTCATAGGTCTACAATAGCTCCCGCTGCCTAGAATGTCTTGGATTTGTTTCTTAAGCTGTTATAACTGAACTGTTAGAATTTACATAGCTTGTTTGGCTTCTGAGGAAAAACAAAACAGGGAAAACTAAAACAAATCAAGAGCATGATCAGGTATGCTTTCAGTAGTATTGTTGGTTTAGTGTGGCAGTGCCAGAGGCTCCTCCTATGTGTGGATAGCAGTACCTATCCCAAAGGAACAGAGATTCATGGTCAAAACAAGAACAAGATATTCTTTTCAAAAAAGAAACCTTAAGTTTAATGAGACCTTTAGTCAGTCTAGGATATGGCTAATTTCTTTAACTAATTATGGAAGCCTCCTTTTAACTGAGATGCATATTCTTTTACAAAATCTGAAAGTATTAGCAAAAACATATTTTAAAAGAAATTTGAAGTGAACTTTCCTCTAGATTTTTGTTGTCATCTTGACCACTGAATGATTGTAGCTCCATTTATTTTAATAAAAAGAAATAATTCTAGATTTTCCTGCCAATTTGGATTGCCACATAAACTGTTGGTTGTCCTTGTTAAAAAAAGAAAAAAACTGTACAAAGTTTATCCTGAAGTAGATGAAAGAAACTGGGTTAGATTAGAATTCTTTTGCCTAGCTGTTGATCATTGTTGGTCTTTTGTTTAGCATAGCTTGAAAGAGTGGTAAAAAAGTTTGAGGTTTTGTTTGTTTGGTTTTTTTTTCCCCAGCAAGGTTTCTAAGTAGTGAGATTACATGAATCTCTCTGACTAGTGATATCCTCCATCCTGGAAATATAGTATCTCCAGAGCTGGGTTGACTCTACCAAGTCTGTGTGGGAAAGCCTTACCTTACACTTCTGTAGACAGAAAACACACTTTAATTTTAATGCTAGATTTAACTTCCTTCACAAATAGTTACTTAAAAAAATAGAAAGACTGTGTTTCACGTTGCACAATAATATTATGCATTAAGAAAAGCAAATCTGTATCATTGTGTTCTTTTTGTATTGAAAAGCAAGGGTCAAATTCATCAGTTTATTTTTCCATGAAGAATGCAAATATAGTAGAACTTGCTTATGTAGATTATTTTTTACCTTAGCCTATTCCTCCAGCATTATTAATTTATGGGACTTAGATATTTAAAGACAATATATATGAACTGTGCAGCAATGATCTATACTTTCTTAACTATTTCCTCTATTGAAAGTTTAGCCTTTTATTTTAAACATTTGTGATTGAAAGTTATGTATTGACAACAATAAATAAAAATTAGTGGAAGGTGGAAAAAATCTAAAAAGCACAAAATCTTCAATGTCTTAGTGTTCTTTTATCTATTTAAAGATTAGACATCTCCTTTTGCTGTTTTTTAATGTTTTTAAAAACTTTATGTCTGATCGTTCCAGTAGTAGGAATATGTAAGACTATGGCATCTATGTGGACCCTGCAGATGGTCAGACAATATTAATAGAATCAACAAAAACCAAGCCTAGTAAAAACAAGAGAGAAGATAGTTCTCTGCAGTGACAGTGAATTTAATTTGGAGAGCAGCACTGAAAATGCAATGTTGATTTATTGATTGTGTCTGATCTGAATGCCAATCCTCTAAAGTTACTCTAAAGTATGCACACATCAGTGGAGCCTTCTCCTCCCAAAAGGGGAGAACAGAAAACATACATTGCAACTTACCTCCTTTTTGGAAATAGTACACTATGGGTGCCTCTAACGCATGACAAACTTTGTATTCCTTGGGTAACAATACTGTTGTATTTCCCTGTGCATGCCACAGAAATGGGTTTAAAAAATGCGCACCTCTGTCTTTTGTTTAAAAATGTAGGAGTGGAAACAACGTGCCCAAGAATTTACCTGGCTGCAAACAAAAGAATGACAATCTAAGTAGAGTCTGATTGTGCTATTCTTAGTTATTATTGAAAGCTATTTCAACCAGGATTTCTGCAGTGGGTGCTGTTTTAGCTGTTAGTAAAGTTTTAGCTGCAAAATACAGTAGGGAGAGAGCATGCTTTGAATCCGTAAGATGGCGTGACACTGACAAAATTGAGGAAACTTGAATCCCTTTGTAATGTGCTTATATTTAATGTAGAATGAGGATCAGATCCAATATGTTTAATACAAAGGTAAAATATCAGATAGATATGTGTAATTTTGAATAATATGTTAACATTTGGAGTGTAAAGTTCTGTTTTTAGGAACCTATTTCTTTGTCTTTCTGAGATGAAAGGAGGTATGCTTGAAGAAGGGAGTTGTGTTGGTCTTCCTGCCCAATTAGTAAAAGAAGTCCCTGTTCTATGTCGCTTAATAGAAGCTAACAGTTTTCTTCAAATTCCTCTGGAATATGTAAAGTTTTAAAATCTTCTATATTATAGAGTTTCTCACTAATAACTGATGAGTTTATCTTTCTTCATCATCTTCATAATTTTCTTTTTCATGCACCTATATTTTGCATGGCCAGTATTGTAATAAAAAAGAAAATATTAGATTAAGGAGATGATTAGCTTGTGTAAATTGGTTTTATTTCATGAAATGGTATCTTGTTATTGTTTGTCGTAAAGTTTGTAGTAAAGTGAAACCAGTTTGCAATGACTGAAGAGAATCTGGTGCAGAAGTCCTTTAATGTAGTCTTTATAATATGAGATGAACAAAGGGACTTGGTAATGCTGCTGAAGGTTCTTTCCAGATATCTTTTTCCATTTGAAAATAATTTAGAATAAGTTTGGCAAATCATAATATTACAGCCTTTAATCATAAGCATGTCATCTGATGCAGACATGGGTGAATGACAATAAAAAAATCCACTTCTTTGTTATGAATCCATAATCATTCCATGGGGGAAAAAAGTGATTTGTTCAACCTTGAATGATATCATAGCATCTGGGGTAAACAGCTAGATTTGGATGATGTGTTACTTTGTGGCATCACTCAAGGCTGTATCATTGTATGTAAACACTTGAAAGAAAAGACCAAGAAAATTACAAAAGGCAAGATTAAAACACAGCTATTGTTCTCTGGCTTAAGATCATAAAAGGAAGGAAATTCATAGTTAAGGATCCAAACCTCAAGTATCTGGGCACAATGCAGTGCCAGCCTTAATTTTACATAACTGTACCCTGTTATGAGTAGACATTGGTGGTTTGATCCTGAATGATGAGTTATATTGCTCTTAGCAGCTGAAACCAGAACAATAATTTTATTTTAATGCTTGACTTTTTTTTTGTGAATAGACTTTTTGAAGCAGTTGTAATTGTTTTGTTTTCTTGCCAATTGAAATAAAACCAATCCTAATAAATAGGATTTTTCTTTTTTCCAAAAGTTATCCTTAAAACTCTGCTACATAACATTCTGTTAAAATGGAAATGGGAAATGGTGAAGAAAAGCCGGTGTCACACTTGGATTTCAGGAATGTCAAAAAATTTGTGGTAAGTTATCGTGGCTATAATTCTGCAGAAGCTCAATTGAAAAAAAAAAAGAAAACCAAACCCCAAACGTTTAACTGATGAAGGAAGTAGTTAATAGTACTATTAACACAGAATAATGAAAGTATTACAGAGTTTTTGAAGTATCTGCAGTTAATTGTGTTTCTGTCCTACTTGTCTTAAAAACTTCTGCTTCCCCTCTGGGTTCTTGGAAATTGCAATGAGGGTAGCAGAAACTGCTTTAGAGGATGTCAGACTGTGAATACAAAATGCAGGGGAGAAGAGGCAATAACATAAAATCTTATCTTGACATTTTAGCCGAAAGGACATTGCTTCAAGGATTCCAAAGGGGAGGATCAGCAATTCTTAAGCAATCTCCAGTCAAGTCAGGGAAAGACCTTAAGCACTTTAAAAGCCAGAAGTGACCTGCCAAACAGTCAAAGAGTAAAAGCTAGTATCTGACAAGGTGAGGCTGACTTGAGAGTAGAATGGCTGTGGTTTTCTCAGTGTCATTTTAGTTCTTTCACTGTAGGAAGAAACCTCAACAGCGTTTGTCACTTGCACCCTTTCTGACTTTGTTTGAGATTTGGAGGGATTCAGCAGACAAGAGCTGAGAGTTGGATAGGCAAAAACCTAAAATACTATAGCTTTCTCACAACAGATGGAGCTCTAGTCAATTTGGAATGGTAGTTTACATTTTCTCTTGAGTAGAAATTACTAAAGGTATGGGAATTTCACATTGCAGATAAACTAGTCTCTTGGGTGCTGCAGTGAAATGGAAAGGGTCCTGACCCACAGTCTGAAAAATTAAAGCCCATGAGACAAGAAAGGTGAAGTGTTCCATGATAAATCTTTTACTCATCGGTATAACTGAGTATATTGCTGAAAAAGATTTACACATGAAAAGGAAAAGTATGGAGACAGAGGGAGAAAGAAGACTGCTTTATGAATATGAATGATAGTGCTACAGTGAACAGCATGGATAATAGCTGTGTAGAATGACAGTACCATGGTAGAACTACAGTACAGTTCAACCATCAAAATGTTGCCTCAGAGAATTGCTGAATGTTGGACTTTCATGTCTGGGATTTGGCAGTTCCTTCTCTCTTCTAGTTCTGTAATCTCTTTAGTGAAGCATTGGTTTGTCTCTTAGAGAAGGGAAACAGCCCCCTTTTTCCTCTCAGTGCCCATCCTGGATTCTTCAAGTATTCCCCGACATACATATGTGATCTTTTGATTTCCTGCTCTGTCTTTGAGACTGCAAGCTCCACGACTGGAGATTTCACTCTGATTTTCTGATGCAATCTCTTTCATTCATATTTCTGTTGTCCTGACAGACCTGCTTTTGACCGTTTCTCTTTTTCAGCTGCTCTATGTGTTGGTTTTTTTGGGGGAGTTGGTTTGGTTTTGTATTTTTTTGCATAGTTACTGTAAACTAGTTTTACCATGGAGCACCTACTTGTAAATGAATTTGCATGTTAGACTAGAGCCCTGTGTTTACGCTGCCATTGAGTTAAGCACATAAAGCTCCACAAAAACTTCACTAAGGCACATCACTGTATGAATTTTTATGCAGTGTAATGTGGGAAAACTTTTAATCTACAGACCACTATACAAAAATATTTTTAACTCAACTAATTAATGCATTTCCATGGATTTTGTAAAACCCAGTAGCAAGGCATGGATCCAACTCTAGATGATGATGTTTTCCATCTGTTAGCATGAATGCAACTCTCATTTTGGGAAAAGCAGAAAATTCTGGGCATGAAATACAGTGCAAAAGGATTTCAAGAGTAGCTCATTGCCCTTAAAAGTCAGCAGTACATTTTGCCAGTTCTCTTGTGTAGATATGTAGATATGGAGACAGCTGATGAAGGTTGAATAGCTGCAGAATCCTCATGCATCTTCTTGCAGATCTGGCATGGCTTCTTCTCCAACC
The DNA here is from genome assembly GCF_001715985.3 of Manacus vitellinus. NCBI lineage: Eukaryota > Metazoa > Chordata > Aves > Passeriformes > Pipridae > Manacus > Manacus vitellinus. The sequence continues at coordinate 1,974,967 of NW_021940535.1, forward strand.
TGGAGTAGAATACACCCTCTTAGACCTTCGTAAAGAGTTTGCTGTGCTTGTGCATAACTATGATGTATAGATGAAGGGGCTACTTACCAATACCTAAGCTTGCCATGATCCTTTACCTAAGCTTGCTGCTTTACTGTGATTTGTTTTTTGGCCAGTCCTGTGCTGATGCCCACAGTGTGTAATTATGTATTTCAGTGACTTCTTCAAAGCCAGAGGGCAGAAAAACGTTGATTTCTCTGGAATAACATCTGATTTTTGAAGAGAAAGTGTGAGAGTTCTGTTGAAGCCACAATTTTGCCCAACCTTCATCCAGAAAGGATGATATTTGCCTGTTAGGCAAGTTGAGGTCATCCAGATAAAAGGTCTCTGAATGGGGTTATGAGAGAAGAATGTGTGACATAATCTAGAGATCCCATCTATTTTTAAACTTACCAGCAGTTTACTTTATTTCTGCCTCATGTGTGGAGTCACTAGGTCCATAGTTGTTTAATGGACCAGCAATTCTCAGGCACCCTGCCTCACAAAGAAGCAAAACGTGAGAACACCTGGCAGCAGAAAACTTCTTTGTGTTCTTAGCAGTGTATAAATACATGCTGTTGGTATGATTTGGCCAACAATAAAGTCCCTATGTGTCTGCTCACTCTAGAAACATGCCAAGTTTGTGACATGTCAGAGGGCAAGCAGGGATGGATTTCATTACAGGCAGGATTGGTGCTTATAATCTGGCTATGACATGACTATGTCTATACCAAAAAATAAGCAGTATTAGAGCTTGCATTTTACTACAATCTAAATACCATCTGGGACAAGAAAACAAACTGATCTCCTGAACACTTACCATAACTTTTTATCCAACTTTGTGATTAGAGCCACATTTAGCTCTGAAATGATGATATACTTTTTCCTGTGCTCCTGTTTGTTACTTGCCACCTCTGTGCTACTTTAGACAATAAAGGCACTTACATTCAAATTCTTCCCCAAAAGATCAATCTTTGTTATTCGTCTGCTCCTTGAATCACACCTTATGTTGCATTTTAAAAGCTTTGGTTCCTTAGGTCTTTTTCATAGATTCTGTATTCATCTACTTTAGTCAGCAGGGTACGAAACAGCTTGAAAAGCATGTAGAGATAATTTCTCAATGGAGAGTCAGGCACTGTGTTTTTGTTTGAGAAGATTAAAGAAGTGCAGTGTTAGGATGGAGATATCAGTCAGAATTAGTTAGATTTTTTTTTTTTGATGACTTAATATGGAATGATGGGGATTATCTAACTGTGGATGGTTTTCAGACTACTGATGTGCTCTAGGAAGTGACTATCTAATTTTCCCTTAAGCTAAGTCCATTAGCATTCCTTGTATTAACATGTTCTCTAAATGTTAACAGCTAAAAAATGACCCCTCAAGTCATTGCTGCTCCTAATTCTACAGCTATTGCTATTGGTTCTAACAGAAGGAAAACTTGAATACTTTAAAACAAACCAGTAATTTTCAGACAATGTTCCTCAGAAGGTAAAACAACAGTTCATCAGATTAGGTTGTTCTTGTTTCAGAGTTTAATTGGCATTATCATAAAAGTTCTTTTTTCACCATCTAAACTCTTTACTTTTTCTTCCAAAATATCCAGATCTAACTCTGAAAGTAGCTGTTAGTTCTAGAATAAGTACGCCATTTTTGAATCAGGTGTTTGCTCAATCCTGTGTATCTAACAAAGTTTAGGAACTTCTGTATCTGTCATTATTCAAGTTGATGCTGGTCTATATCCACAAAATACTTCGCTGCCAAACCTTCATCTTGGACATCTGGCTGTGGACACTTGTGTGGAAAGTGCAGTCTGTAGAGCAGTTAGCAGAATGACTGACAGCTGCAGCTGTTGGGGTTTGCAGAATTCCCATCATGTCCTTCCTTCCCTTTCTTATGTGAAGAGGTGTTTTGGGTAGAAAAGTTGTCCAGAAAAAATATTTAAGTCCTCTCACTTTTACTGTCTGTTACTTCTGTTTTTGTCTGGATGGGAGCAAAGATGATCCCAAGTACATGATAATAATGCTTTTTCTTTCCTTTCTCCTGGCATGCCTCTGCCTTTTACCATGCCATATGTGACCCTTGTCTTACCACAGATTTGTGACATAGCTGCTTTCTGATATCTAAGTTTACATTCTGCTAATTGATTTAAGAAGAGGAAAGGAAAACCTAACTGGGCCTCCTAAAGGTGTCTGTTTTCCTGCAGACTGTTTTTTTGTAGGTGACATTTTAACAGTGTAAATCTAATAAGGATCAGTGGAAATCTTGATTCCCTTCTCATTGCTGTCTAATTTCATGATTCTTGATGTCAACAGCAGACTAGCAGCAGAGGGTTTTCAGAAACATCTAAGTAGGAGATGAGCACTGCTGTTCAAAGGGATGTACGCTCCTGTTCAAATGGGTATTATTGAAATACCCTTAGGTCCCAGCCTGGGTGCTATTAGCAGAATGTTCATTCTGTATTGCATTTTAAAAGTACTTGTAGCACATCAGGAAGATGGGGCTCAGTTCACATTCTGCAATCTGGTGAAAACCAGGACAAATGTGAAGTCAGCTATCACAGAATTGTAGAGTGGCTTTGATTGGAAGGGACCTTAAGGATCTTTAAGTTCCAACCCCCCGGCCATGGGCAGGGACACCTTCCACTAGAAGTGGAAGTTATCCTTACCCTGAGTTGGCCTTGGTACTTCTGCAGAGTCTCTTATATTGGCTAGTCTAAACCTAGGAATGCCAAAATACTCAGGGTAGGCAATCATATCCAGCTACAAACTTCCTCTTGTTTTGTCTGTTTCATCAGGTTTTAAGACCAAGAGGATTTTGAGTGGGCTCTAAAATTCTGTGGGGGAAGGCTGTCCTCCTGTTTTATACATTTGAAAATTAAGGTTTTCTTTCTGTGTGAAAAGAGTATAAATCTTATTCTATATGATCCTCATTTTCATCTGGAAGCTGTAGTCCACTGTAGTCCAACTTATTTCAGTTGATTTTGCATTCTTTATGGCAGCTCAAGGTTTCTTTCTTTGCTTACTTGGTGTATTTTGTTTTAACCTGTGCAGATTTTGAAAATAAAAAGACAGATCAAGTAGCTGGAGAAGTACATTATTTGTCTACAAAGTCTTATGCCTCAGTACGTAACTTGATGTGAAAATTGGTATGCCTTCCTGCATAATTTTCTCTAACAGCGATCTTTCCCACTTATAAGTACAGCTTTATCAATGTCTAATAAAATACCCAAGCTTTGTAACTGTAAAAGGAAATGTATATTGGAAGGAAATTAATTGTATCCCACAGTTACTGAAAGCTGTCTCTGTTCTTATTCATTAATATAACCATTTAAATGCATTTTGTTACTCTTCTCTATGTATTATTTTTTGGTACTGTTGTAAAGGAAGCTGTAAAACATCCTAATGCTTTCATCACCACCCTGAGGGGAGGAAGACTACCCTTATAAATCCATGCACCTCTTCTCACTATTTGCTCCTTCTTCCCCCTCCCAAAGGGAGGCAATAAGATATCAGCTTCATATAATAGAGGACAAGATCCTTTTTTCTGTGACAGGTCATTTCTTAGCCAACTCCAGGGAATAGTGGGCAGGCAGCACTTCAGTCTGTTATCAGGAGTGCAAGAACAGGCCAAGTTGCTGCCAGCAGTCCATTTTAGTCCTTCCCAGCACAATGGCAGGTCTGTGTGCTGGCCTTGCTGCTGCCCATTTGATGCCAACCCCAGTGTCACCAGAAGGCCATCTGGATCATTAGGAGACCAGCCTTTTGACTTTGCCGGCTTAACAAAGAGGGAGTCAGGAGGGTGATGAAGGTCAGGTGCCAGGCTGCTCCTCCAGACTTGCTGGCACCATCCCTTAGCCATAGCTGGACTGGGCCCCTCGATAGCTGGGATCATTTGTGTAAAAAGCCTCACTTGCTCTCTATGACATGTTCACTTACTGGAGATCTCTGCTAGTAGCATGTAGACTGTAACATGGCTGTGCTAGGGTATACAGAAAACAGTAGCTGGATAGCATTACACTTATTTAACTACATGTGACTAATTAATTAAACTGATATAACACGTTGCTATGTATATTTGCTTTGGTTTGCTTTCTGTAAATTATTTATTATGAAAATATGTAAAACAAATGTGGTTCTTGCTAAAGACTCTAGCGGGAGCAGCATATGTTCATGCTCGCTTGTGAGTTAAGGTGCAGTGATGCTGTTGTAGTGTTCTGTCCTGCTGTAAAGAAGACTTCAAAAAACTGAGTGGAATAATTTTTGAGTTTCTTGACAACCAGTCAACAGAGAAGAGCAAAGAATCAAATTAGCAGTGATGCTGATGAAAATCAGCAGAAACACCAATGAGGACATAACAATTACAGAGATGCAAAATTGGCTGTGTTTCATAGTTTGGCACTTTCATAACTTAAACAGCTTATGGCAATTATGTGTGGCAAAAAATGCAGTAATTTTGCATTTTTCCTGATGTTGCAGTGTTTGGCAGAGGAACATATAGTCACAGTTCTTAACCTTTTAATTTGCCACTTTGATTTACAATTGAGCTTTTCTTTAAGACAGTGAAAAGTAAAGGTTTAGATTGACAGTGAAAGTAAATTTGTCAAGAAATTAAGACTCCATGGTACTGGGTGGTCTTCAGAGTCAGAATCCTGCCCTAAATAGGCCCAGGCTCCTATGATTCTCCCATGATTAAATCAGAATTGTCGTTTAGGTGTTCATACTGTCTTGTATGAGAAAGAAGCTGCCCCTTGGCCATCCAGAGCAAAAAATACCAACAAACAAAACAACATTATGGCAGATGGAACCTTGAAATAAACCTAACAATTAATAAGAATCAATCGTTTGTTAAAGAACAGCATCATGCACCTGTGAGTGGAAACTTCAGGGTTTTTTTTCTTTCAAATCTGAAGGGGAAAAATCTGGGATCATTTTTGAAAGCTGGAATTTTCTATTTCTCCTCGTTTTGTCTCCTCCTATTGCCTTTTCCCACAATTTTACTGGCATACCTATATCCATCAGACTTTTGGGGCATCAAGGGATTCAAGGAGATGATTTTGTACAAATGTGGATAAAATCTGATATAGATTTTAGGCTGTGATAATAGAAGCACACTTATGCTGTGTTGATTCTCCAGAACATGCTCTTTTGTAAGGGATGGTTATGTTTGGTATGCAAAAATCCTCTACAAAGCATAGACATGAAGATCTTTTATAAAAACCAAAATAGTAGTTACAAGCATGCAGATTTCCTCAGCTCTTCCTCAGCAGATAATTTGACAGATTAGATGATAGAATGAAAAATTGGTTAAATATTGGCCAGCAAGATATTAAATTGACAAAAGGCAAAATATTTTAATTTCTAATTGTAGTGATTTTGAAACTGTAACAATTGGTATAATGACAAATTTGAGGTAGATACAATTGTAATTGCAGTAATGCGATATTTAATTTCAGTATTTCTCAGACTAAATGGGAATGATAAAGAAAAGAATATTAGAGAAAAACAGAAGTCTGAATTTTATAGTTTTAAGGAAACCTAATAGAACTTTACAAAAAAGTTAAGAGGAAAGGGAGTTCTGGCCTTTTTTAGTCATATTTAAGTGTTCCACTCATCAAACATTATTTTTATTTTTTTTAAATAGATCTCGCCAACATGAGTCTTACGGCCTGGCAATGAATTTTTGGCATACATCCAGGACTTTAAATAATGCGCATCCTAGATGTCTGACCAGTTCAATTTTTAAATCCTTGATTAGAGATAAATTAGTGTTTTAAACTAAAACAGACTACATGCAATAAACCTTAATGAGTCTGACTCAAAACCGCAAATCAAGGATACTGGAGTCAAGGTTGAAGTATTTGAAATGCAGTTCACTCTCCTGTGTTTACTGAGTAGTATGTAGGATCACATACTGTTTAAGAGATATATTAATTGAAAAAAAAAGTCTAAAATAGAGCAAAAGCACATTAGCAGAATGGAGTGGACTTTCTCTTTCTTGCCTTTATCCATTGTGATCTGCAGCTAAATGGCAGTTTCAAACATGAATGCTGTTTATTTTAAGTTATGAAAGTGCCAAATTGTGAAACACAGCCAATTTTGCACCCCTGTAATTGTTATGTCCTCTTTGGTGTTTTTGCTGATTTTTGTCAACATCACTGCTAATTTGATTCCCTGTTCTTCTCTGTTGACTGGTTGTCAAGAAACTCACAAATTATTCCACTCAGTTTTTTGAAGAGCCTTTCTTTTAGCAGGGCACTAAATTATTAGGACCTTGAAGTTCATAGCACTGCCTGCCCAGTCGGAGTTCCAGTTTACTTGCGCTGGGTCCTCTGTCTGCAGCTTGAAATCCCAGACTGATTGGCTCAGTATGAGTTACAAAAAACGCAGTCAGTGTTACAAAGCTCAGCTTTGGAAATTGTACCACTACATCGCTTAATGTCAAAGAGTAGAGAGGGAAAAGGGACAGAAATAATGACACAAATCCTGCTCTGATGATTTCTACTAAAAACAGAAATAGGACCTCATTTAGAATTAAATTTTAAATGGCAGTCTTAAAACCTCATATTTGAGTACTCAAATTTTCCAGACAGCTACATCTTATGATTTTTGGAAGGTGTAAGAAATACTTGTCATTTCTGCATCAGTAAAGTCTGGAGGCCTGTATCAGGATCGAACTGTGGTCATGTGTGTTGTTTTTCAAAATAAATATTTTAATTGCATTCTTTTACTTTAAAAGTGAAACAAAAAACCAATGCTTACAATCCCAAAATTGGAAGAAATTGTGGGAACTATTGTGTGAGAAGGAAAAAAGATAAGGAAACATAGCTTGTATTCAGGCTTTTGAGAGATTATTATAAATGTTGAGAAAAATATTGTTTAAAAAAATGGCTCTGTAGTGCCCTTTAAAATCAGTAAGTGTCTATTTTAATTCCCATATAAGTAGTAACTGGCTGCTGTCTGTATATATACTTAAATGTTGCTTGCTGTATAGGACCTTGTTTGCTCAATTTCAACCTAACTCAATTTTTATGGCTGTGCTATAAACCTCTCGAAAATAGTGGCTTAAATGGAAATGCTGACACAACATTAATTACACTGGCTCCAGTGTGATACCATGATTAAAGTTTATTTATTTTGTGTGTGTGTGTCTGTGTGTCTGTAATTTCATTGTTGAAAAACTAATGGAAAACTAATGTGGCAATGGAGAATGTGATCCTGTGCCTGATATTTTTCAACATCAAAAAATGGTTTAAATGCCAGTTTACAATACCAGATAATTTATTTTTAATTGAGGTGTAGTTTAGATATTTAGAATTTTAGAAATTTGGGAGTGACAAGTTTCCCACTTTAAAGCTGTTCACTCTTCTTCCAGGAGTTTTTAAATGGCTTTTTGGGCAGGGAGGCTAAATGTATATCACATCACATTAGAAAATGAAGAAAATAGTTTTCATTTTCTCATAGCATAAGTTTGTTGAGATAGTCTGGAGAAAAGTCTCATCTTTAAGTATAAGAGTATGCAATCCAAAGTTAACATTCATAGCACTAGTGAATATGACGTAACAACTATAAAAGTCTTTTGATAAATAGTTTGCCCAACTCATAATTTGAGATTACAGATCTGTGTGTGGCATCTAGTCAACTGGGATGTGAGCAGTGCAAATATTATATGACCAGATGAAAAGAGAGACCCTGTCTCCAACCTGTTTCTTAGGACAGTGAGCTGGAATTGGAGAGGCCTTGGATGCAATCTGTTCCCAGCGGTTTATAATTCTCACATTAGGCAACAACTGCATAAAAACATGACATGATCTGGAGAGCAGATCTAGGCTGTTCTGTTTCCTGAAGGAATGTTGGGAGTAATACACTATAATTCCAAATGTAGATAACCCTGTTTGATACTGTAATTTTGTGTTAACTTTGCTGTCCCTTTCAGGAAGGTGCATTCAGAGCACTTTTAATGGTTCATCAGCTTTGCTCCCGGATCAGTTAGGTAGTGAAATTTTCTTCTGGATGCACACATATATGGAACTTGAAGGCTGATCAGAAAAATTATCTAATTGGGTTGTACGTTCTGTAGAAGTGAATTGTCCCCGATTGGCAGTCCGGGTGCTTCCCTTGGCAGTGCTGGTGTTCTTCCTCATCTCAGAGACCAAAGTAATTATTCCCATTCTTACCATAAACACCTTTCCTAGAAGCTTATGGCGTCCAGTCAAAATTCTCTTTTTTTTTGCAAGATAATTATTGCAGATATTCTTAATGCTAATCTGTCTGGTAGACTCTGATAACTGTGAAGTTGCAGGACAGTATGTCCTGCAGCATGACAGGGAAGAGAGAGACAAGGAGGGTAGGTTGAAAAGATCAGAGAAGAAAAGTGAAATCTTCTTGTGGAATGCCCTTCTTCAATTTACTTGGTGAGAACATCCAGCATACATTAATCCAGTCCGTGAAATGTCATTTTTTTTATTTTTACTGTTTGCTTTCACTGGAAGAGAGTGCAAAGTAGGCAAATAGTTTCAAAGTGTGTGGTCTTTATGATTTATATGTATTCCTCAGAACTACCACTGACCAAACTTCTTGGTCTTGTTCCCATTTTTTACAGTAATTAAATATTAAGTTGTTATGAAAGGATTGTACCGTCCCTTGAAAGAAAGAAGAACGTGACTATTCCATGATTCTGTGGCACAGCTGATGTTTTATTCAAACCAGTGTGTAAGGGTAGAGAAAATATGTGCCAAGTTTATCCCATCTGGAAGGAATGTAACGATTCTGGGTCTGAAGCAAAACTAAGGATCTTCTATACTTTAGTTCATTAGGGAACCAGAGTTTGATTTGGTTGGAGAAAGAAAATCAACATATGCTGATACATTTGTTTTGCAGGAGAAGAGAGCCTGTACAGAACAGTCCAATCCTGAATACCTTTTTTATTGTAGCCTTTAATCTACATTAAGACTAGATAATGCTTGTCCTTAAATGACCTTTGCATTGAATTGAATCTTGCACTGGAAACTTCAAAGTCTAATTGAAGACAAATTATGCAATAAAATTCTGTGGTTCCAAGCCTGCAAGAGACCAGCTCTTCTCTTTGATCACACCCATTAATACCAGGGAAGTACTTCAAGCTCATAAACAAAGACCTATGTATGGTCACATAGTGTTTCACTAATTCTGAAAATGAGAAGATGGAGGGGAGAAGAAGGAGTGACACATGAAAAATAATCTCTTTTAAAGAAATGTTGGCGATACATTTCAAAGCTTTGTTTGAAAATGCTGGTTTGGCTTTTTCTGATGTTTACAGACTTCTCAAGAAGGTGTCTTTGTTCTGAACTGTCCCCAGCTGGTCCCAAGATTTCATTCAATTTTCACATGAAGCTGCTTGCTCCTAAGCCAGCCTTGGGATGAAGTTCAGAGGAGTGTTCTCCCTTAATCCATCTGAGAGAGCTCTCTGTTGTGCTGACAAACACACATCTTACAGAAATACTGTATTTAGCCTTTATAAAAGGATAGCATCTTTCAAAAATCTTAAGCAAGCTGCTTCACGATGCCAGTTGAAGCAATCAGCCTGTTGCTCTGTAAAACCAACAGCAATCAGAAGACATGCAGAAGTTACTACCCGGTAAGTCCTGCTCCAGAACTCACCAATACATAGTGACCATCTGAAAACCTTCAGCTGTTCTCCTCATGAGCCATTATTGGATGCTTTTAGGGATGCTGCTTTTCAACTTTGTGAATCAAAAGGCAGTGCTGTCTTGCAAGATACTTCAAATCTGAGGGTACCTAACATCAGCTGTTCACAATGAAAAGGGATTGCAAACATCTCTACAGATCCTAACTGATACTCACAAAGGAACATGAGATAAGAAAACTCATAAAGATGAGTAGTGTATCCCTTTTACCATATCTGATGTAGTGCAAATCCTTCTCCAAGAGGAGGCCTTTAAGCTTTCAAATATTTCGACCATTCACTGCCATTATCAGTAAACAGGCCAATATGGTAACTGGTAATGAAAATAATCAGTAGTTTGTTCAAATAATTAAAGATGTTAATGTCTCCTAAATATGGAATAGTCCTCCAATTTCAAAAGCCCCATGCTATTGGTCTCTCCAAGTATTGTTTGGCTTCCAAAATCATCTCCCTATGATGTCTCTGAGAAAGTGACATCTAGTTTCTACCTGTGTGGCACTTGTATCCTTTGTATTTAACCTTGATAATCCTGGTGGCACTGGGAAGCTGCCTAGTAATGGTGGTGGCTAGAGGCTATATTTCATTGTGTGCTGGATGTGATTTGTCAATAGCTTTTGAGAGTAGATTACAAAGTACCTTCCCTCAACAGTGCTGATTTAGATTACTGAGGTGCAATAAAAACTGGCTGACCTGTCGTGTTCAAAGGATTGCGATCAGTGACATGAAGTCCAGCTGGAGGTGAATGATTAGTGGCATTCCCAGGTAGTACAGTGGGCCAGTACTGTTTAACAAGGTCATTAGTGATCTGAGTGGTAGACAGAGTGTACTCTCAGCAAGTTGTGGAAAGTACAAAATTGAGAAGAGTGGTTGATACACCAGGTGGTTGTGCTGCCATTCAAGGGGCTGACAGGCTGGAGAGTTGGCCTATGAAGAACCTAATGAAATTCAACAAAGGGAAATACAAAGTCCTGCACGTGGTAGGATCAGTACAGGCTGGGGCTGACCTGCTGGAAAGCAGCTTTGCAGAAAAGGACCTGGAGGTCCTGGTGAACGCAAAATGGAACGTGAGCCAGCAATGTGTCCCTGTGACAAAGAAATGGTTCTGGTCTGTATTGGAGGGGAGATTGCCAGCAGGTTGAGAGAGGTGATCCTTCCCCTCTTCTCAGCACCACTGAGGATGAATAACTGCTGGATCCAGTTATGGGTCCACAACTGTGTCTACTTCTGGTATTTGTAGGACAAGGATATGCTCATACATGCAGGTCCAGTGAAGGGCCAAAAAATAATTGAGGGCTTGGAGCATCTCTCATATATGGAGAGACTGAGAGAACTGGGATTGTTTAACCTATAGGGGAGTAAAGCATTACCATACATAGCTGGAGATGTTCTGGTTGTTTTGATTTCTGTGGTTTGGATTCAAATACTGATAACTGACCTGGACTTCTGATCATTTTATTGGAATTGCCATATCTTTTGACTGGCCCCTTACATTTTAAAATTTTGTTAGTGAAATCAACATTCAAACTGAAACATATACGATGATGTTTAATCTATATAGCATATTTGGTGAATACTCGTAAACAACTTCAAATATTTCTGAAAGTAGATAGAGTTTATGTGCCATGTGTTTAGGTACATGAAAATATTTCAGTACACAAAATATCTCAGGTATACACAGTGTTCTGGGATCAAATCTGGAAAAGTGCTAGGTCTTAATGAGGTCCTGTAACATCCATTAGACAGTGTGAGCTGTTGAGGCATGCCCACTGGACCTTGAGATCTGTCTTTGAACATGCATGTGTTGATGTCATATACTAAATATTTTTCACTGTGAATTTACATATCATCTTAGAAACGCTCAAGTTTTTTGCATCTCACTGAAAAGCTACATCTTTGGATACTCACAATCTGCCTCTTCCATGAATAAGATGTGGAATAATTTTTTGCTTGGTATTTGTTTCTTGTTTTCACTGAATGATATGCTATTGCTCAGGATACCACATGGGAGGAGCAGGTTAACTCATGCTTGTGCTTTCAAGAATTTTATTGGAAGGCCTCATTCTCTCAGAAAAAAAGGAAGGGAAAAAAGACTTTTGCCTTGTGTGTGTAGTGCCTTTTTGTTGCACTCATGTGAAATGATTCGATGTGATGGACAGCAGTTTATCAAAACAAAATCTCATTAAAATCTGTCTGCACTTTGCCCTTAACTCTCCGTTGTACAATAAGATTGTGAAGCTTCCTGTGACCAGACAGTAACCTGTGGTAACCTGTAATGTGCGTACATTTATGAGTAATGAATAAAACCATTGTCACACTTAAATGTTGGCATCAATATTGTGCTAGCAACATTTGGAAGTTTCTGCTTTATCAGCAGCAATGACTGGCAAATAATCAGCTGTTTTGTAATGGGAAGCTTAAAATAGCAGCTGAAGACATTTGAGTTAAGCTTCATGGAAAAAGACACTGCTGCATTTATTATGATACCATTTTTGTTGTGTAAGGATGACATGATTGTTGTTTTAGCTTTTTAGACATACAGTGCAATTAAGAATAATCAGTTTTCCCACACATTCCACAAAGCAACTGAAGCACACATGCTAATAACCAGGCCCTTAAATTTAGAGTGCTTCCGCTGCTGCATGGGTAGCCGGTGGGTACAGATGCATGTTTCAGAGTGGTATGTAGCATTCTTACAGAGATGTGAGTCTCAAAAGAAGTTGCTGATAAATAATAAACTCTGTAAGATTTGCCCATATGCGCAATCTAAATATAGTTTGGATGGCGAGGAAGGAGGTCTGTACATATGACATACATTGTAGGCTTTGCAATCTGTAACAGGCATCCGGACTAGAAGTTTAAAAGAATGTACAAAAGAATTCTAATTTATGTTTACTGGAAGTAGTAGGTGATCACACCAATAATTTGTAACACAATATATTATGTTACATATACACACTGATATATATAGTATTTAACGCATAATTTGTGTGATGTTCATGTGGCTGATTTTAGAATTCAGAGCATCAGCAAAGACAGGTCAGAATTTGGGCAGGGTGTTCAGAAAACATATTGCCTATAACTAAAGGTAGTAAGTTTGTACTGACACTTTCAATTCATAACTATTCCTACCAAAAGCCATTTATTAGGGGAGAGTGTCTTACATATTCTTGGACCAGATTCTGTCATGATTGTTTTAGAAAGAAGTCTTTATCAGATAACAGATTTATCTAAGATATGTTTATGTATTCACATATAACTTTATTTTTTGTATTCTTTTCCCCAATTTTTTTCTGTGCTCACTGCTTTCCTCAGCGTGAGTATTCAGTACCTTTATATTGTGCGTGTTTCTAAACTTTTACTATATTTGAGCTAAATCTGTGGTACTTTTTTGCATGCTTGGAACTAAATGTTTGCCGAATTTCATCTTTACTTGCTAAGAATCTTAGACCAAAGTACTTAATTAAATGTGTGAAAAATAAATTGCTAAGCTTCATCACTGACCAATACTATTTACCATGAAATGAGACATAGCAAGAGCAAACAAGTGATATTCTAACTATGATGAACAGTTACTTGCACTTCAGTGGGCATAATTGTCCATGTACAATTTTAAAACTTTGACTATACCAGATGGTAAGAGTCTTAGTGAAAGTATTTGTATCTGTATGAAGGATTGCAAGCTGAGATAGCATATTCTCTCTGTGAAGAAGAATAAGCCGCAGTGGTATGAGAAGACTTTTAATTATTAAAGTGTTCCCACACCGGGACTTATATTTATGTGTTATTTTACCAAAATTTATTGTAAGAATTCGTACCTTTAAATCAGGATGTGATAGCTCATTAAAAAAAAAAAAAAAAAAAGATTTCTAGGAATAGAAGCTGAGTTTTGCACTCTTCAAGAAAGTGTCTCAAGGCCTCGTCACCATTAGTGCACCAGCCTATGCTGGCCTCTTACACTGAAGTCAAATTAATAGTGAAAGAATTTTCCCAATCGTTTGCAAAAATTGTGATAGTAACATGTATGACTGAAACTGCAGTTATACACCATTGTATAAGGGAGAGCTATGGAGAAAAGAGAAATCTGTTGTTAGAAGAGGACCTGACACAATTGTAAAAATTGAGGATGTTGCCAATTACTGATTTTATTTTTTTCCAGTGAAAATCTAAGTTAAGATGTTTAGACTGAAATAAAGGCTGTTATGTCCTACCCAATTAAATGTTCTGTTCACCATGAAATGTGCCAGTAAGGCTGTTGTAATGAAGTCAAAAGTAAAAATAAATCCTCAAAGCTGGAAAAGAAGTCCCATTTCCTCCAGGAACTCAATCTTGAGACCACTGACCAAGGAGATAGCTTATTCTCCAGCCAAAGAGCTGGAAAAATGCAGTCTATCCTTTTCGGTCTCATGGGAGCTCTAATTTGTAGTTGCTATTTGGCAATTATTTTTTGCCACATTTGGTCAGGGTCTGTGACACTTTGGTGCATCTCTCTGCTCTGAGTCAGGCTAAGAATGAAGCTGAATAAGTACCTCCTTGAATGAAGCATTATCATGGTAATCCTTCTCAGTCCCTGTGAGTGTGAGTCATATTTGCAAAGTTTCAGGGTGCCTCATGGCACATTTTCAGCAAATAAACTGTTAATGAAGATAACTTCCTAACTCTAGGAAAAAAAATCAAAAGGGCTACATCCATCTTTGTGGATGCCTTTGAACCACTTTTATAGAACGAGAGAGTGGATCTGAATGGAAATGTTTAGGAAAGTAATTTGAACATTACTTCCAAAGTTTCACTTCAAACATGTGCTAATATTTTATTGTTTAGTTACAGCTTATCACCTGTCTTTGTTCTTCCAGGCTTTTAAGACCAAGGATGGCTACATAGTGGTGGGAGCTGGAAATGATCATCAGTTTGTCACTGTGTGCAAGGTGTGTTAGGCAAATAATGTGCAATAGTTTCCATTCTGACTAGGAAAATGAAGATGCTGATTGCTTCTTTATTCTCCTGGAGTTTTTTTCTCTTTTGTTTTTGGAATGAAAGTGGTGAGTATAAATTCTAACCCTGCAGTTCTGATCATTTAGGGGTCTGTTATGGGTTCTGTGTTTTGCCTCCGAATTCAGAACACCCCAGTTCCCAAACTTGTGGGTACTGTGCCCCTTTTGGAGTCTGCGCACATCTAACTAGCTAAAAAAATGAACGACCTAACAACCTTCCAGTTTGTCATGATTCACACTAGTGCCTTTTTCAGGAAGAAATGTGGCACTGTTTCTCCATAAAATACATAGTAGGCACAGGTATTAACAAAGCAAAGCTAGGGAATGGATTGTTCTTGTGTGACTTTCGTCAGTAGCCAAGTGTGCGGTCCTTTCGAACACTAGTATGTGCTGGTCTGTCCTTGCAGAGAAACTTGTGAAATTCTTAGAAAAGAAATGTTACAGGACTGTGGACTGACTGGAGTGGTGCAGAGATACGATGTTGAAGAACAAATCTTCAAATAAAAAAAAAATGTTCTAAATAGAATGAATCAACATTCCAAATAAAAGACCCCAGTAAGCTAGGACAGGAGAATTTTTGAATGTAGCATTAGACAGCATTTTTAAAAATTACAGCATACCCATTAGAGGTATGCTCTGTGCTAAATCAAAGCTGATTTGTAACTTAAAACACTTTGAAGAGGGAGAGCCAATAAAGGAAAGGAACTTTATCATGGGAAGGCCCTCCACACCCTAATGAACTTCAGTGCATACAGAGACCATTAATTCAAACATTGGAATTGCTATTAGAGAATCTCTCTGAGGTGAGTTGATGCTAAAAATACAGGCTGTATGAAAGCTGTTGCCCTGAAGACACATACTCTAGAAATGTAACAGCTGGCTCAAGCTGTAAACAATTGCAAACATTCTGCTTCAACTGTATCTTTTCAGGCAAGCAGAAAGAAAAGTCTGGAATAATTCACTGTGATATATTCAAAATCAGTGACAACTAACTGTAGCTTTTTTGAGGACTTGGATAGTTGCAGAAAAGCTTTGTAACCCTGCTGGCTGGAGTGCATTTCATTGTGGTCAAGTGTTACAATAGCACATCCTGACCTCTGGCTGCTTCAGTCTAAATAGCCAATACTGAGCAAGTCTTCAGAAGACTGAGGTTTTGTGTACAGCAAAGGAGTGTACAAACAGGTTTGCTAATGGGGCAAAACACAGAGAGCATAAGCTCTGGGTGTGCATCTTAGAGCTTGAACAAATCCTCAAATAGAGAACACCAGCTTCATTCCAAATGGTCAAAGTGAAATAAAGAAATAACATTGGAAACATGATGCAGAAAGATGAATGGTACATTAATGAATAACTTCTCAAGTGTACATTTGTTAGTCACCAGAAATTGAGAACATATATAGACATGCAGCTTTACAACAGATGGACATTAAGTTAAAACTGAAGTCGGTAACATTAATTAAAACAGCAGAGTGAGCAACTCCATATGATCATTTTTTCATATAACTCATCAAATGGAACCATAGTTTTCTGATTAATTGCTAGTTTTTTTAAGCTCTCATAAATAAGTATTCACTATAATTTACTTTGAACAACCTTGCATGACTTTCTTTTTCTATAGCAGTGATTCGTAACTCCAAAATAGCAGTATTAAGAAAAGGAGATAATTTTAAGGGATACAATATTATTGATAAATTTCCAGATAGGAAAATTTACCTATTTTCTGAAGCTAAATTATGATACGTTATGATTTTCATAAACTAGATTGTATAAACACAGAAGAAAAAGAAAATATGCTGTGAATTAAGTATTGATGGAAGATGCTAGATTGATGTTTTATGTTACATTGCAGATAAAAATTTGCAGTGAAGTTATGTAACATCATCGTCATAGCATAACTTACGGATACCTTGGTTTCCATGCTTAGTTTTGTCACTCTGCATGACAACTATGTCAAAGGTGACTATCTGTTTTGAATATCTCTAAATATCCGTTGAAAGAATATCTGTTTTGCTGATGGTTTTATGTCATCAGCAGCTACTCACTTGTAAGGGAAGCCATATGCTTGTTCACTCCAGCAAAGTTAGGCGTCATTAAATAATAGCAGCCTTGGTCTAAACCAGTGTCAGAGGAATTAGTAGAATGTTATGTTTGAGGCAAATACTGAAGAGATTGACACCAATTTATGTTTACTTCTGTGGTAGTATGTAGGCATATGGATTTAAGGAGTGACTGAACATGTTAATACAACTGAAATCCATTGATAATTACTAAATATATAGAAAACAGTTGCAACTCAGAAATGACCTAATCTAAAGGGACCTGGAGTTTGGATGAAGATTAAGGAAGTGTTGTATGTACTGGCCCTGTTCTTAAGCCCTTCCTAAGCATCCTCACTCAGACACAGGCAGAGATAGGATGATGGGCTATAGGGACTTCCAGTTTGAGCCACTATATTTTTTTTAAGCCATCTTAGATGCGGCTCTGTAAAAAAGTGTAGTACGTTTAGAATGATTATAAGAATCATCATAAGAAAAACTGATCTGGATTGTGTGCTAGTGAGTAAAATACATGAAGAAAATGTGAAAATCTCTTCCTTTATAAGATTCTATGCTACCTTTCTCTGTAGCTGGTGTTATTGAGGTATTTTTTATTAAATTTAGAAAGCACAATTAATTATGTTTATTTATGTTCTATAGAAAGACATTGTGGCAAAAATAGATAAATTTTGTTGATTGTCCACACTTTGTCTACAAAATTCTAAGACTCATTCTGCATATTTAATTCCCTTTATAGAATAATTCACATTGTCTTTGCATGTTGTTTAAATTTCTAATGTGGCAGGTGGCAGTTAAATATAGAAGATATATTTCTCCTTTCTTAGAGGTTATACCACTACTTTTCTTTATTAATTCTTTTGGAAAAAATAATAATAATAAAAAAGATGTTTCCATAGAAAAAGACTTTTCTTTTTGATGAAGATTACTGAAGTGAAAAGAAATATTCTTAGACACAGCTTTTCTTAGTGTAGTATATGAAGTACAGACATCTTATTCTGTGGCATATAAATTAGTGCAGGATAATCCCACAGATTACCAATTTTTTAGTGTTCTACAATAAGAATTTTTCCTAGCTAATCATGAAAGCTATCAGCTAAGATTTGGATCTTCAGTTTAATTTCTGTCTTTTTCTTTACTTCTTATGTAATGTTAACCAGGAGGCATTAAAAATTGATTTAATTTTTAATTTCTTTATCTGTATTAAAAGATTAATGAGAAGTAGTGGTTATTGTAAATCAGTGTATTTTTTAAAATCAGTAGTTTATTTTGTTAGCTATGTAAATATCTCCTACCAAGCACATTTTTTACTTATTTTTATTTTTACTTAGGTCTTGAATTTGCCTGAAGTTAGTAAAGATTCTAGATACCAAACTAATGCACTCAGAGTCCAGAACAGAAGAGAACTTATTGACGTATTATCAACCCGGTAAGTTAATTAAAGGAGAAGAAAATACATTTAATCTATTAATCGAAATAGTCATGTATAACAAGCTCTCATCATGTGAAAATTCTATTTTACTCTTCTGAGATACTCTAGTTTTTAAAATAAATATTGAGAGAGCTTACTGATGTTCAATATACTGCCTTTTGCTCACAGACTATAGTGTGGACTAACAAGAAGCCAGATCATGGATTTAAGTTTTCAGAAACCATTTTAACTTCTTTTTAACATTAAATTGAATTTTATTGAAACAACTAGTGCTTTCTGCTTCCTGGATGAATGTAGCTCTTGGAAAAAAAGTGCTGAAGCTCCATTTGCTTTTGCTGTGACTGGGGTTTTAAAGTTTTCACTGAATGTTTCCGTATGCAAGGGAGTTCCACTTGCTGCTGCTCCCTTACTGCTGGTTCTGTATTGTGGTACTCTGTGCCCCAGATTCTCCCTGGGTCAATCCTTTTGAAATCAAAAGGATATGTGTTTAGTTTTCTATTTGGGAATCAACCTATTAAATACTTAAATTAAATTTTATATAGGAGGAATCTTAAAAACCCCTTATTTGAGAGATTAAAATAGCTTAGTTATCTTCCTCATTTTGCTTGAGAAGCCCTTATTTCTGTGGGATGCTCTTCTGTTTAATGGAGAGGATGATAAATTTAAGTAACAGAAGAAAAAACTAATCTGTATAAACCTTCCCAAGGAAGCCCTCAGAAGTACTTCGTACTTTGGGGGATGAGCAGAAGAGGCAACGTATGTACTGTCACACTATCATTTTGACACTTGGCCTGTATGAGTCCTTGTCAAGAAATGCATAACAGTTATCATTCATGCAATTTTTTTAAGGGAGGAGAAGGGGAGGGGTTCAGAACATTAAATCAGAAGTCTTCCCTTTTAATTCCATCCAAGAAAAAGAGTTTCAATAGCACATCCACACCTCCCCCCTAAACCCCACACATTTTTCCGATATTGAGAGCCAGAATCATCTTTCATTAGAGACTGTTGCACTTGTACTTTTGCCTCCGTCTTACCTGTCCATTTTCAGATGTCCTGCCCTGATGAAAAACTGAAGTACCAGGTGACTTTGGATTTTCAAGTAATTGTGGTACAACTGTTCTTGATTAACTTTTGGACCTCTTCTTTTACTTCTATTGCTATAAGAAATGGATTGTAATAGCACAGATGAATCCTCTCTTGCTAGAAGTTTTGAGCCCCCTAAAAGGCCATAATTAATTGTTTGACCTACATTTGAGCTCTTACATTCTTGACACATAATCTTAGTTTTGAAGTTGGTTCATGTTGACTTACTGGTTGGAGTTCATTTAGTATGAGCCTTTGTCTGATGTACTCTGGTACCTTGTGAGTGTGCTGTTTTGCCATCTGTACATCAGTTACTTAATAGCTTGTTGCTTCTGGTTAACTTTGAATGTAGGGTTGTTTTTTTCCTATGGGCAATATCTGAGTAAGAAGATAAAGTTCAAGGAACAGCTGTTCTTTGAATGAATTGCCAGAATTCCATTTTGGTTTTATATTTGTAGCTATTAGTTAGATTACCTCTTTCAGTTACTGTTTTTTTTATTTGTTTGTTTGGGGGTTTTGTTTTTCCCTTTTCTTTGTTTTTGTTTGGTCAGTTTGGTTTTTGTGTGTTTTTGTTTTTGTGTTTTTGTTTGTTTGTTTTCTTGTCAGAATTTGTGTTCTGTTTTATTAGTATCACTTAGGCTGACTTTCTGCATATTGTGTGCAAGTGTGTGAATGTATACACACTTTTGGAGTAGACATTTCCAAACTGTTCTGTTATGTCATATTATTATGAATTCATTTGGCATTCAGTTTTAAAACACCAGCTATAACAAACACCTTTGGCATTCTAATGAAAGTTGAATATGTTTCCATACACATTCCACAGTAACTTTGCTTTTATTCACTAATGCAGAGTTTTTTGTAAAATTATATATGGTTTGTTTTTGAAGTTACTTAGAGAATTAAATGAATAGTTTCTCCGTGCTGAAAAATGTCAGCCCCTGAGAAATGAAGGGAAATGACAAAATAGTAATGACAGAATTTCACTGAAAATTAGTTTAATTACTGGTTGCTTGATAGTATTACAGCTTCCAGCACATGGAAAATACAAACCTAAGGTGCATTACTTGGAAAGAAACATCTGCAGACCCTCCCATTCACTCACTTTTGTCCCTAGATTCTTCTGCTGCCATTTTCATTTTATATATTCTTCCTGTTCCACCAAGTCATTGGTATTTTAGGCACCATTTGTATGGCAGATACTTGGTACTCCATAGTTGCTCACATATAGCACTGCTGTTGCTCAGTAGACATATGCATACTTTTTTTCCCAAGCCATTGGTGCTGTTGTAATCTTGCCACCAGAGCCTGGAGAAGGTTTCGATTCACCTATCTAGCCTGTCCCCTTCCTCTTATCCCTTTTGAACTATTTCCAGAGTTATGACTTACCTTTTCTTTGCTGTCTTTTCCTAATTTTCAAAATGAACTACCTGCAATTAATTTCTAACTTGTGAACACTTAGTAAGGGCAGAGAGAAGGATTCTGAAGAAAAAGGATTTCCCAGGCTTTATATAGGAATGGAAGATGTTCAGACCTACTCAAAGGGTCAGTAACCCTCCTAAGTCTCGAGCATTTAATTCTCTGCTTGTGTGAAATTGAAATTTTTGAAAGCATCTAAACTCTGAATACCAAGGGGATAGTTGATGGCTAGGGTAAATATTGAGCAACTGAGGCTTTTTGGTCACAGTTTTAGTCTAGATGTGTGCACAAAGGAAACATTGGTACAACTGGTCAATGTTAAGAAATGCTGTTTTGTTTTTTGTTTTTTGTTTTGTTTTTTTTTAAAGGCTGTATTTTGGGAATTCTTGACTCAAGTGACCCCTAATTTAGGACAATAATTCTACTCACCACCTTGATGACCATGCCAGATTTCATGGCAGTTAGATAACCATGGGGATTATACAGCACTTAGAAGAAATTCACCTTTAAACAGAAGGCTTTTCAGAAAGGTCTGGGATGACCTCTTCATCGCAGTCAGATGTCCTGAACTGAGTGAGAATACAAGATGGAAATGAATATGGCTTGACACATATATGTAGCTTAAAACAACAGCTCTGAGAGGTGTGAATTGCTCCATTCATTTCAGGAAGAATTTTCTCGTCCTCTCTCTTCCTGACAGAATGAAGAGTGAAGCACACCTCTTCCATCTCAACTGCCTTTGTAGGGTACACATGAAAGAGAGAGTAAGGGAGCAGGTAGGGGAGGATAAATTCACATATCTGCAGAGATTGTCAGATTTCAATATAAGTGTAAGGTAAACCACTGTGCAGTGGTATGCTGCTTCTAAGAGAGCCGGCTGTCACTTTGGAGCAAGAGGAAGGAATTACAGAAAGCAGTCACAGACATCTTGAGAGGTGGAGTGTTTTTCTGTTCAGATGTTGAGATGTTTCCCATGTTATATAGGGAAATGAGTAGAATGCTGCAAGGACCACTGGTTTTTAGAATATTCACAGGGAAGAAGAAATAGACGTATGGAGTATTTTGTACTTGTTTTGCTACTGGTGGTGTTGACCCTTTCCCATCTCTGGTCCTCTTCCTGCTATGCTGTTTTTTTTCCTGTTCCCATCATCTTCCTCCACTTCCTACAGGCCCCCCTCCCCAATCCAATGTCTTGTTTGCCCTTTCTCCTCCTGCTGCTGACATTTGCACACCTACTGTTTGCTTAAAAAAAAAAAAAGGAAGTTTTAGTGCCTTCTGTATCTTCCTCTTTATTTAAGTTACATTTTCCCCAAATGACAACAAAGCAGAACTCTGACAAAAGCAAATTACCTCTGCCTTCCCTTCTTGTGTATGTGCCAAGAGTCAATTTAAAATGACCCTACCTGGGTGGAGGTCAGGTTCAATGGCTACCACAGAGACCCCTGAGACTCACAGCTCATGTGAGAACTGACAGAATACAGAGCACTCTGTTTTTTACGTTTCCAGTGGAAACCTCTGGTTTGTGAGTTAGATGTACATCTATCCAAGAGAACCAAGTTTTAATTGTTGCTCTGTTCCCCCTCTACCTCACTTCCACTAGAACAGAATAGTACCAGGCACAATGCAGATTATTTTTTATGTGTGTATATATACATACATATGTGTATATATGCATACATATATCAAGACATACATATGTAGTGTACACATGAAATTTGAGATGCATCTGTGCAAAAAACTAGCATAATGCCAGTTTTAAGAGAAGCTGCTTTGAGAAAGGGGGCTTAATCTGTTGACCTTCTTCAAATTACTTCAGAATTTGAGCATTAATCCTACCCTGCACCTCAGTAATGTAGACACATTTTAAGACAGGGCAGCTAAATGTGTACTCTAAGGTACTTTGGGAAATTAACCTGTAATTGGAACAGAGTGTGCGGGGTTGTGTGTGTGTGGGGGGAAGGGGAATAGCAGACATGCCTTCAGCTTTTAAAGTGAAGCAATTCACATAAAGAAGAACACATAAATTCAGCATGATTAGTGCTCCTGCAGCTCTAACTAAATTATTGTAGACTTAGAAGTGTTAGGGCTGGAAGCGATTCAGACTGGAACTTCTATTCCTAGCACTTACATTTTAAAGCCCTTATTCTTGACTGTGTACCACAGCTGCATGTTGCATATATAAGTGTGAGGGGAAAAGGAATGATCAGGAAGGAAGCACTGAGGAACCTGATCCTCAGTTAATGAGCTTGTTGCTGAATTGTTTTCACCAGTAACAGAAGAGGAGGGCACCTAAGGGGGAAAGTGTATTGTAAAATGTTTAATTTGCCTGATGAGAAGCATTGTTAAATTCACACTTGTTGAGACACACCCAGTCTCTGTAAATGTCCTTCCCTATCCCCCCACCATTTCCTCTTCTAAACTAAGAGCCTTGCAGCCTCAAGTCACTGTTGATAACATTACAGGAATGAACGTCTGGTTGTTTACAGCTTCAGCAAGACAGGTATCTGAAGCTTGAAAGATAATTGACTTCAGTGGGGCACAGCTGGTAAGGTTTACTTTCCCCAGTCATCTACCTCACCATCAGTACAGAGATGGTTGAGCTGTGTGGGCATCAGCTACCAAACTACCACATTTTGCTTTAAAATGCTTTGTTGTAAGTTGTTATTGGCTTTATGTTGACTTCTATGTATAGAACTGAGGGAGATCCAAAATGTCTCAAGCATCTGATTTTTGCGCTGGGCAAACTAACATGTATTTTCTGTGGTTTTTTATCACCATTTTGTAAACCTCTAAGCATTTTCATACATGGGTGAAGTTCGAGATCCTTCCTGAAAAGGAAATTGCTATCTTTTTTTCTGATGACATATGTTACTAGCTATGAGGCTGCTGAAATCAAGGGAGGTCTTTTAATTGATTTTAAATGAACTTTTTGACCTGACCCTTGTTAGTTCTTTATCCCATTGAGGAGTTCAAAGAAGAACAGCAACAAAATCAATGCAGCTTTCCATTATTCTCAATATGCTTTTACTGATGTGTGTTTACCTGCTGATTTTTGGTTAATTTGCACTTCTTTTATAGTAACTATAGAAGTTACAGTCCTTTTGCGTACTTGAGTAAAATGGATGAAGGCTTGGGAAAAGTAGTGTGTTTGTAATGTGCATAGTTTAACGTTACCTGAATACAAAAAGAAATAGTTCTGGAACATGCTGGATTAACTACTCAGTTGCCATAAGAAAGATGTTTTACAAGATGAATGTGTTTTACTCTCTCTCATATGGTATTCCTTAAACATCATATATGGTTTTAAAATAGCATGCAAAACTTGATAAAAGAACATGAATATCCATTCATCTCTAGCACAAATTTTTTACATAAGGGTGAAGATTTATTAATAGTTTTATTAAAGTGGTAACAATATTTATAATATGCAGAAATATAAAAGAAGTTTCATGATGGATTTGTGGTACCTAAAATATCTCAACAGTATTATATGTGGCTGCCACTTATAATCTACTATATGTGACAGCAAGATACGTCAGTACAATCATGCTGATTCCAAATATTTTAATATTTTTTTCTGTTGTGCTTTGCCAAGTGTTTCATCAGTAACCAAGAGGAGATTAGACACTGACAAATATACTTAAAGGCTATTGAGTAAATACTGTGGTATTCATTTTGAAGACTCTAATTCTATAATCACTGTACACTAAGGGATAGTGATCCATTCTTTGAATTTTCCAAATAATTATTTTCTATTACTTTTATTTTGTATAATATCTTCCATAGATATTACTGTAAGAAACTGTACAAACTCTCTTACTCATTTAACTACCCTTAAAGTGATGTTTAGTAGTGAAGTGAGAAAATATTGTAGATATTTGAAGGTAAAGAGACTGTTGATAGAACAAACTGAAGCAAAAACCATAATGGAAACTTGGGTTGTGCTAGAAAACACAGGAATGCTATTGTGGACTTGAGCAAGAACAGAGAAGCTTTTTGTGATTGACTGCATGTAAAAAGCTATTACTAATCCTAGATGTTGCTGTTCCATCTGTATTTGGTAGCTGTCCAAATTACTTCTCTAAATTAATTGCCATAAGTTTCCTATAGAAAAGAGCAATATTTTGCTTCAGTAGTTCTACTAAACTTACTTTGTGTGAAATTGGATGGTTTTATCTGTTAGAGAAATGTGGTTGCCCTTCCACATACAAGGTAGCAAGGATTGAAGGTTTCCTAGGAAACATGGAAAATAGGCAAGGAAATTAGACAAAGTAGATTCGTTCAATCTTTGGAAGTCTTTCTTTCACTGAGAGACAGAATATTGCTAAAAAGAAACAAATTTTATATTAATAATTATCAGGATGAGAAACTTAGTACTTTTTAATAGCACTCGGTTGTGTTTCTAACTCATTAAAGCCGTTTCATCCAATTTATGCAAGTCAAGCAGACATTCTTTTTCTATTTTGCACTTAATGATCCTTTTTTTTCTAATTAGAGTTTGTTAGAAAGCAATAGAGGATGCAGATCTTGCTTTTTAAGAAGCAAAACCACACTTGTGGTTTGTATAAGAAGGCAAGGTGTAAACTGTTTTTCTTTTATATTTAATTTTTTGCTTTTTGGAGGATTTTTTTTATGTTCTACTGTAATGTTTCTTAATGAATTTGCTGAGTGTATAGTTTAAATTTAGATATTTTCATTTAATGATGACTGCTAGATTTATTAATTGAAGAAAAATATGTTTAGTTGGATTTCTTCCAATGAAATAACATTTCAGTTAGTTCAGCTCATGCTACATATTCTAATCTTATGAGCATGAAATGTATTTGGTGTTAAATGTTGCAGAATCTGATGTCTGATTTCAATACTGCAACTTCAATATCTTCATTAGTGCTGTGTAATTCAGTGCAGAGGAGGCCTGGAGTACTGCATAAAATGCAAATAAGACATCACAGAGACTCTTGTGTCTTAATGAAGTAAGCCTTGGTTCAGGCTTTGCAGTAAATGTCCTAGCAAAGGGTTTGTTCTCCATTGGGGTACATATCCTTCTTTTTTCAGAAAGAGCCTGCATTCAAGCTTCATACCACAAAATAATAAAGTAAAAAGTCAATCCTTTTGAACTTCTAAAATACTGGTAATAAGTGCAGAAAGCTAAGCTACAGATTTAAAATGTTCAAGGTTTCTACAAATAAATCATAGGTAATTTAGGTGTTTATGTGATTATCTCCATAGCAGATGGAACATTTTATAGGAAAAAGGGACTCATCTGAAAATATATGACAGTGTAGTGTGAATCACAGGGTTGAGCTCTCCTGCAGTCACTGAGTATTATTGAGGTAAAATTCTTTTGCAAGTGTCATGCTTCAGAGTTCATATGCTGTACAGTCTTGGATTTTTTTTTTTTTTTTACTAGCTCAGGTTTGGAATATGTACCAGTGTTTAGCCATATATGTGTTTCCATCTGTGATTTTATTTATATATGTAGAATTAAAGAAAGACTGCAAGACAGCAGATGAGATTGTTTTTATGAAGATCCTACTTAGTGGATAATTTCTTTTTTCTTAAATGAAAAATTTGCAATGCTAAAGCATAGGAATGCATTTTAAAATAAGTATTAGTAGGAAAAGGATTGGTCAGACCTAAATGCCTGCTCAGAAAGCTTTCATTTTCAGAGAATGTCAGTCTTTTACTGCTTTTGGAAGTTTTTGTTGAAGGTCTTCTCTTGATATTTTGGAGTGCAGATTAATGATACCTAGCAACCTAAACATTAGCCCTACACTGTCAAAGTTTATGGTATGTATTTATGTAAGTACTATCGAAAATTGTATTTAGTTGGGGGAATGATACATATAGGTTAGCCAAAAAAAAAATTAAAAAATCAAAGTTTGTGCAGCTTCTACAGCTGACACCAAAGAGGTAAAAATTGATGTTTTTTTAATCCATGCCTTATCTTTTATCAGATTTTGAAAAAGTATTTCTCCCTTAATGATGTACAACAGATGATTCAATATATAAAACACAGTTGAATGAACAAAATAGCTGCATGCTGTTGCTTTCAAAATCTGAATCCTAGACTTTTATTGGCAGTAGTGATATTCTGTTTGGTTTTAAACAGTTTGCTTAACAATATGCTCTCAACAGCCTCTTTTTAACACAAATAAAGGAAGCTATTCTACATCAGAGTTAGATCAAGAGTTTCAATTTCAAGAGCAAATGCTGCGTGCATCTGTTGAGGATGATAGAATGTGGGATTTTACCTCTTTGATTGAGTTGAAAGCTTTTAGGAATTACCTCCAGCCATCAATAAATAAATTAATGAGTAAGACTAAGACAAATGTTAGTTCCATTCTAAAACGAGACAATTTCTTGTTTTCTACGAAATTGTGGTAATTCCTATTACATAGGAAGGAAAAATCTAAGCACAAGCCAATGTTGCAGAAGTTCATATAGAATAATAGAAATTTTACTCAACATGTACATGCATTGTGCAGCATACATATACAACTCCACTGTATATCGAGTCACTCATAATGATGTTACTGAAGAATGTATGTCTTGAAAATTATTCAGATTTTATTGCTCCTTCCATTTGTTATTTGTATTATTTGTTAACTTCAGGAGTAAAGCTTCTAATTCTGAGGAAAAGCCATGCAAAACTTGTGCATTTTGCTATTCATTCAGCTTACAGAATGCATTGGGTATCAGGATTTATTCCTTCAAAGTTTGGAGAAGTCATTCCTGCACAGAAAGACATTAACTGTGAAGCTTGGATCCACACCTATGCCTAATATGTAATATACTTATAACTTGCCACCATCACTATTGTTTTTTTTATTTAGTCTAAAATAGAAGTTTATGAAGTTTGACTTTGTACTGATTCAGGTTTCTTGTGTTTTTGAGCTTTGTCTCTATTAACTTCCTGCCAGAAACTTGGAAGAGATCGATTGTTTTTGGTTTTGGTTTTTGTTTGTTTTTGTTTATTTATTTATTTATTTATTTTTGTTTTGTTTTTGGTTTTTTTGTTTGTTTGTTTTTTGTAATAATAACATGCTGGAAGAAAAGTTGAATGTTACTGGCATTATTCCAAATTACTCTTAGGGAACTCCAAACTGGTGAGCTACAGAATGCCAATAATTGAGTATCCCTTATAAAGGTTTCTATTAATTTCATCCATCACCATCAGGTCTTTCAATTACACCTAATTTCTTTTTGGTGTTGGGTGTATCATGAAGTAGATCTTTGATTGCTAATAAACTGGTAGACCTCTGTGTTACTCACCTTCATGAAATTTAAGATACTATCTCCAAGTAAGTTCACCTTTGATTCAGGATCCTAGGTGACTGCAGAAAATACTTCTCTCAGTAATTGCTATTGCTTCAAGAGTGTCTTTTCTTCATGTATGTAACTACACTAGGCAGATAAGGAAATAAAAAGTATCTAGCAAAACAGGGGAAATAGAGTAGTGCTACCAGTTATGGAACTGAATGCTTAGAAAGAAGTAAGCTGTTCACCAGCACAATCAAAGTGTATATATGCTGAATTGGATGTCCTTAGGATAGGTAATACAATGATACAACAAATAAATATGTAATCAGTGTTGTTATCTGACCAAAAAATGTGGTTGTTAAACCTGATGTATGTTTTTGATGGTGCTTTACATAAGCTTTTAATGAGCAGTATTGTATGTTAGACTCGCACTATATTGTTTTGTTGTTAAATATGTTCATAACAGAAAACAAATGTGAAGCACATTACTGTAATTAAGGACTGGAGTAAACCCATTGATCCTTATTTGAAACTGCTGATAAATTTAACTTTACATCATTCCTGGATTGCTTCAGATGATTAGATAGAAATAGAAGTCAGTTCATAGAAATAGAAGTCAGCTCAGCAATGTTCTTTCCCCTATGTCTTTGGGTTTTGCATTTCTTAAGAACATATGTAGTACATTTTTGTTATGTTATTCACTGGCTGGGAAGAAATCAATGGAGAAAAGTATGGAAGCAGTGAGAGAGGGAGGAGACATGCTATATATTATTTTTTAGCATCTGAAAGCACAGTGCTGAAACCACATGCTTCTTATTTGCTCTTAGGTTTTTGGAAAAAACAACAATCGAATGGTTGCAGTTCTTTGAAGGTAGTGGGGTTCCATATGGCCCGATCAACAATATGCAGCAAGTGTTTTCCGATCCTCAGGTTGGTCCTCATCAAGTCTTTTCTATATGTTGTTTCATGTGTTTTACAAGTGCTGAGTAATGATCGCCTTTTCTGCCACTCAAACCTGATTTTGGCTACTTTAAAATGGGATTTGAGTTATATGGTAGATTGAGTTTAAGCCAATAATATGTCATAATAAGAAATAAATACAGATCCTTAAATGAATTCTATGCTTAGGAACACAGATTTTTTCATAATGAATTAAACCATAGATATTCCATGTCTCATATAGAGTCTGTCTTTCAAAACTGGCTGGTAAAACAAGGAAAGAAATGGTAATATAGTATGTAATTGCATTTTATCAGATAAATATGCAGAAAAGTACCTTTGTTGCTGCCCACAAGTAACTAATTTTCTGTATGAAGTGTGGATAACCAGAATCAATACTCTTTGAAATAAAACGGGCAACTTTTTGACTAAACAGAAAAATGAAGCACAAAAGTCATATGAAGAAAGATCTTAACTTTTTCTTGGCCTGGCAGTTTCAGTAGCTGAAAACACTTCATCTGTGCATCTCTTTTAAATTTTAAATCTTTCACTGAATTATATCTATACTTAGTTATTTACAGTATTTTCACTTTTGAATATCTGTAGAGTTGCATTATCTGCATATTTTCTCATCCCTCCCCTTCTTCTCACCCCTCTGGATAGGTTAAAGAACCCAAGACAAATTATACTGTCTTGAACACTGTAAGAGAGTATTTTATGGCTATTCTATGGTGTTCTGTCTCCTCTAAGTTGAATTTTACTAATGAGAGTAGCAAGAGAAATGATCGATCATTGTCTGCTTATGTTTATAATAAATATGTTTGCTATAAATATTATTATCATAGTCTTAGAGGCATAAAACAGTATTTGTTAGGCTGCTGCAGGGAAAGAAGTTTGTTTTTCTTAAATAAATACAGTCTTTCTCCTTAAAATGATGTAGTATCATGCTGTAAAGTATGCATGGGCCAAATTTTTCACTTCATAACTTTCACAGGCATTAAGGTTGGGCTTTGAAGAACATACAGCAAGACTATTTTACTCAGACTTGGCTGTACTTGGGACAACATTGAAAAAATAGTCTTTGCTTTTTTTTGATGCTGTGAATTTAAACAAGTTGAGTCCACTCTGAAAGAGACTGCTTTTTAAAACACTATATGTCGTGGCATGGCTATTACCTCCCAAACTGAAAAGATGTTAACTTGATTGCCTTACTCTTGTTACAATTCACCTAAATATTATTTTTACACATATATTATTATAATTATATATATGTTATTTATATATACCTGTCAGGTTATTACTTGATATAGTTAGCCCATCCATAAAAGGTATCACAGTGCTTTGCAGTTAGACATCACCATATGGCATGTTTTTCAAAATATTTTTCTGTAAAGGGGCATGCTCATTTCTCTTCTCTTCCTCACAAAACTGCTGAAAAGCTTTGTCTTTTCTACACTCTTCTCTGATATACATGGCACTCAGACGTTGTGTTCTTATTACTATTGGAAACTGAATATCAGTATTTGTGGAATGCTTCATATTATACATTTGTTTCATTTCTGGTGCTGCTTACATCATTAAGCATTTTCTCACAGGTATTTTCAGTTCAAAGGAAGCAGGGGAAAAAAAGACTGCAGTTCTTTCCTCTTCTTCCTTTAAATATGGAAAACTGTTGATGTTTTAGGTATTGGCCTTGTGTCAGGATGTCTACTTTACATCACTTATATAAAATTAAGCCTCCCACTCTACCATTATGTATCTGAGAGACTATCCAGCAGACAGAAATTTGGAGAGTTGTATATTTAGCCTATTAAGTATATTTTTCTAATTTCTACCTAAATTTTTATTTTGACGGTGAAGACTTCAGACCTCCAGAGTTGGCTTCATTGCTCTAAGTCACTTATCCATATCTTGCATTTAGAGGTTTAGGGACAGTTCAAGCAGTTTTTCACCTTCACAGTTCTTCTGGTTTTGCTGTTGTATCTTGCCCAGTCTCCCTCCACTTCTTCCTTTTTCTGTTGCTGTATAGGCAGCGTGAATCCAGGATAAAAACACATGTTTGTATATAGCTTTGCTCTTTCATAAGCTAGTCTGCAATTTTAGTTTCTGAAACCTTGAAAAACATGACAGTGCCCTGAGACTGTCTAAGACTGAGGAAGAAGTTTAACAACACCTGAGAGTCTGTAATCTAGGTATCCTCTGCACTGTGACATCCCAATTGTAATAGGGAAAAACCAGCACCCACCAACAAGAACATAGTGTAATCACAGTAAGATTTATCATAGAATACTTTTAGTTGTCAAGGACCTTTTAAAGGTCATCTACTCCAACCACCTTGCATTGAGCAGAGATATCTTCAACTAGATCAGGTTACTCAGAGTCCCATCCAGCCTGATCTTGAATATTTTCACGGATGGAGTATATACCACTTCTCTGAGCAATGTGTTCCAGTGTTTTTCCACCCTCATTGTAAAATGCTTTTCTATATCTAATCTAAATTGACCCTTCTTCAGTTTAAAATAATTACTCATTGTCCACTCATAACAAGCCCTGCTAAAAAGTCTTACAGTCCTCTTTCAAGTACTGAAAGACCACAATAGGGACTCCCTGGAGTCTTCGCTTCTCCAGGCTGAACAGTCCTAGTTCTCTCAGCCTTTCCTCATAGGAGAGGTGCTCCATCCAGCCATCATCTTCATGGCCCTCCTCGGGACAGGTTAATGTCCTTCCTATACTGAGGACCCTGGAGCTGGACATAATACTTCAGGTGGGGAGGTCATGAGAGCAGAGCAGAGGGGGAGAATCACCTCTCTTGACCTGCTGGTTACACTTCCTTTGATGCATTCCAGGATACGGTTGGCCTTCTGGTCTATGAGCATGCATTGCCAGGTCATGTGCAGCCTCTCATCCTCCAGCAACCCCAAGTCCTTCTCTGCAGGGATGCTCTTGATACATTCATCCTCCAGCCCATATCGATACTGAGGGTTGCCTTGACCCAGGTGTAGAACTTTGTTGAATCTCGAGCTTGTCCAGGTCCCTCTGTATGGCATCCCATCCTTCAGGCCTGTCAACCACACAACTCAGTTTGGTGTCATCTGCAGATATTATATAGCACTGGTCCCAGTATGGACCCCTAAGAGACACTATTTGTCACCAATGGTATGTCTCACTGAGCCATTGATCACCCTCTGGATGTGACTGTCCAGCCAATTCTTCATCCACCAAACAGCACACATTTCTTATATGTAAATCTGAACCCAGTCATCAAGTATAACTTTGTTATAACAGTGCTCCCATTATAATATGATGGTTTTTTACTCTCAGTTTAGATCAGAAAATACATTTCTAAGACGGATGTCACTCAGCTTGCATTTAATAACCATGCATAGTAATACTGCATAACAACATGTACAAACAGCATGATTTAAAATTAAGGAGTTTATCATAACACAGTAATCTGCTTTTCGTTACCATTTGCTTTTAACAATAGCAAAGACTTTAGAAAAACATGAAACCCAGTGATTCTTCACTATAGTCAAACTGTCCTCTGCCTCTAATAGATAATGTTATAGGTTTTGCTATCTTCTGCCATTTCGGGCATTACCAGAAGGTTTGGATCTAAACATTTTATTTACTTTCATTTAATTGACACCATCTTCCTTTTTGATCTTTGAATTTTGATATCCATAAGCAAACACCATTTATTTTAAGTGCAGTCTTGCACCATTAGTGCACTAAGATGCACTGCGTGGATGTCAACAATTGTGTGCTCAGCTGTCAGTAATGCTGTAAAGTGTGTGCTAGGCTGGTACCAGAAAAAGACAGAAATCCTGGGAGGAGGTTGGAATAATGCAAGGGATGGCTAGAAGAAAGTGTAAGGAAATAGGGGGAAAGACAATTAAAGGAGATGACTGAAATGGTCTGATGGAACTCAATTGGCTTACAGGTGAGTTGTGTTTTCAAATTTTATTTTAACTAAAAGGACCTCAGAGCTCTGAAGGCTCAGAGTGGTTTATATAACTTTTTCTATAAACTGAGATAAAACAACACATTTTTTGATCCCAGGACATTTTGTTAATATCGTTAACAGCTTCAATCATACTCCAAGTGAGCTGCCAAAAAACAGGAAGTTTTTTACTAAGTTGGAGTGCCAGGTGATACTGTTTTTTCCATGAATGGAGCGAAACATCCACTTTTCCCACTGATTATAATCTTTTATTCATTTGTGAAGTTAAAATGAATACTACAGGCATTTGTACTGCTAAGTCAATCAGTCTGTGGATAGACGTATCTGTATGCTTGTGCATGTGTGGATAAAAAGGCTGAGAAAAAGAGGAGATTCACTATTTAAGGGAACAGTTTTCTTAAAAACGTGGGTGAGAAAGGAATATTTGTAAAAGTTCTTACAAAATAGTAGAGTATACGCTATTTAAATGAAAATTTATATAGTTAAGCTTTTTTAAACTATTTTTTAAAAATGTGCTCTTTTAATCATGCCAAGATAGTACAAACATTAAAAGAATTCTTAAACCATTTAAAAAACTTGTGAATGACCTCAATATGGTCCCATTTAGCATACCTTGGGGAATATGTGTGTGAAATACAATGTGGTTTTAGGCTTTCCAAACAAAACAAACTTAAAAGAGAATACCATTTTTAATAGAAACTATTCAAATTCTCCCAAAAGATAAAAGAAAACAAAAAGAGGTACGCACTGTACTGAAGCTAAGTATGCAAGAACAAAGATCTTTGCTGATTAAGTGAGGAGACCCAAGGTTGGCTTATTTTTCTTTAGAACGTTGCCCTCCCATTTTCACAATGTAATTTCTTTCAAGATTCTTATACAGTGCTCTTTAATTAAATAGCTAGCATATATAAGAAGCAACAAAACAACCCAGAAATACAGGCAGTTTAATAAATTGTTATTTGATGTTTTACCAGATTAAATCCATTCATATTGATGAATTTTACTATATGAATGTTGCCAGCTGAAAATAAAATGAAAACCATGCAGTGGTACTTTCCCCATGCCGCCCCAGCAGTTGCAGTCATACCACACAAGTTGAGTACATCAGGTGTAAGACATCACCCTGATGCATCACTTCTGAGAAACATGGGGAGGGAAATATCGGAGCTGAAATATCACAGCTGGCCCTGATTTCAGCTCCTGCCAAACACCTGCAGACTCTAAAAGGATACCATAACAAAACTCCACCCTGTGGCAAGAGGCCATCCCTTAACAACCCTTCCCTGACTTTGCATCACTATAAAAATTAATTTAACATTTTTTACAGAAACCTTAGTCTTCCTGTCCCAGAAGGCCATTACAGTTCCTTTAGCATTTCTCTGAGTCTGCCTCAGGAAAAAAAAAAGTCATAGTAAATTGAGTATTGAAATATCTGATAGCTGGAAATTATTTGATGTTTTAAGTTTATTATTTGTGGAAACTTATGAAGGTGGTAGGTTTTTCTTATTAACCTCCAGACTGGCTCTTATTTTGGAAGTAATTTCATTTGAATGCATCCTGGCAAAAATTTCCTAGCATCTGGTAAAAGCTTCTACGTTCAGTATTGTGAACACATAGAACAGCAAAAATTATAAAATATGTTGGGTGGTTTTGTATTGTGGTGGTTTTTTTCTTTTTAAATCATGTTATGTGTTTTTATTGCTGGTTTGGGCTTTTTATTTTGTTTTGTTTTGGTTTTTTTTTTTTCTTATATGACTGTATTTTAATTGTTCGTTGAAATAGACTTTTGTGGCCTACTAAGGGCTGTCCCAAGACGAATGAAATTATATTCATGCCCATAATACTGCAGGGAGCTTTTTTACATGTAGAGGTTTCTGCAACTGAAAAGCAGCTGATTGAAGGCCTGAGGTAATACGATGTGTCTGGAAGTAATTCTTAACAGACAAGAGAGAGGAATTAAATTTTGCATGTGTCTATTAAAGAAGTACTAAAACTGGTTGGAAATCTTATGATGGAATGTTTTTACATTTAAAAATGCCAATTCATTGAAAGGAAACATCCGGATGAATGTGGTTAAAATTAAATTGTATTTTGAATCAGAAATTCAGCTCTATTCCTGCCTGTCTTGCTGAGTTGAAAATGTGTGCTGCCTAGCTTTGATTTGGTGTTTTAAGCCAACTTTTTACTTCAATTTTTAAAATCTGTGCAATGAAAAAACTCCACACCACCAGCCATACCCAACCCTTTAATTTTGTCAGGAGTAGCTCTTTTGTACTAAATTACAAATGTTTTTGAGCTTTTGGTCTGTGGGAAATTTATAAAAGTAGATTCTGTTCTAAAGCAGAAAGGATTAAGAAATGGAACATAGTTTGAAGAAGTGAAATGGAAAATCCAGTTACAAGACTATAGTATGCGATTCTCACATATACAAAATTATGCAGGCTCTATATGTATTATGAGGCAGTTCTATATCCAGATGTCATAAGAATGGTTCAAAATGAGACATCACTTTTATTTTAGTATGAGGAATATTGTAACAGGAGGCTTGTTTTAAATTTTGGCTGCAGTGAGGTCTGGTCCATTACTGTGCTATGTTTTTGTGTGGCCTGCCTCTCTTATAATGACTAGTAGAGAGCTTATAGTCAAATAGTCTTGAAATATGATGGAGTTCTAAATAAAAATGTATATTTATATTAATGACAGGATTTTGTTTGTACACACATTTACTATAAAACTATTGACATAGCAAGAAAAATAATGATTGAGGCGGTAGCTTAACAATTTCTATTATGAGGTTTTGTTTTCACTTGCCTTTAACTTTACAGAGTTTGATCTAAAATTTCCAGTGCTGATTGTCTGCTTAAGTCTCAAGTACATGGGAAACACTTCTGGTAAAATGACTGACTCATGGGGAGAACAAGTTTTGAGAAATGTATTTTTTGCCTTATCAACATATTGTTACAACTAGTTTTTCTCTGGGAGCTCTACTGCTCTGTTTTAGAGACTTGAGTAGAAAGCTGACGACAGTGTCTTAGATGTGCTCTTTTCTGCCCCATATTTTTAAGGGTAGTAGAAAAAAGCTGGCTATGAGTAAAGGACTGGAACCCCACATGGTGCATGCAAAAGATATGCTTTCACCTGCTGCCACATTTCTAGTCCTTTATATGTGTTTTGTGAGCCCGAAGGTGTCAGCTTTGCTTGAGACCTAGATTACAAATCGTCTAACTATACTAGCTAGAATTGGTTAAGTTTTTCCAATGCCTGAATTTTGATTTCTAAAAATGCCACAATAAATAAGAACAACACCGACACGAGAACTCACCACCAACTTTCTTTACTGTAGGAGAACCTCTAATTTGTATACATTGTGATATTTTTAAATCAGGTAATGTCTTTCTGCTGTACTCTCTTCCTGAAGCATGCAGGATAGACTTGACTGATCAGTAGGAGGGTGTTTAGTTTGTTTTTTTAACCAAGTTATTGTCTGTCAAATTCTTAATTCATTTGATTCCAAGTAGGAAAAGTAGTGAAAGAGCTAAGGAGTTCCAAAAATATGGCTTCATTTTTATTGAAGTTGAATGCCAGACAGGAATCTCTTCCTGCATCTGCCACACAGTTCACCCATGGTTTTGGATAAGTCACTTCAATCAGAATATTAAAAGGTGGTCATTACATTTGCACACCTCATGTTTTGAGTGTCTGCCTAATGATACCATATGCAAAATATGCAGCAGTGCTGAGTTCTCATGGATGTTAATGAAACTGTTTAAAGTATTGCTTGAGCACTTAAAAATGTAATATTGTTAAAATAGCTGAAAAGCCTAACATAGTGGTTTTATCCTTAGTTTTCTCTATATTTTGGTTTCTTAGCCATGAAATTGTGACTCTGATAAGCAGTGTTGTAAAGACATAGTAGTTATGCTTCTGGAAAGTATAACTTCTAATGTGAGAGCACCAGAGAATTTGGGAAATTAACTTTTTTTTATCGTGTGATTTGAGTGATGTATATTCAAATAAGACCTGGAGCAACACCTTATGAGAAATAAAACCACTTTTGAATATTTTTACTGAATGAGGAAGGAGCCTGACAGGAAATAACTCAACCATGCACTAAGATTGCACTGTGTTTCTTTTGTGCAAGCAAGAAAATGATGCTTGGTAGCAGCATTTTTACTGTTCTCTTTTCTTTTAAGTGTGTAGATATATGAATGGTAATATACCACCTAAGGAGTCTTTCTGCTGTGCCTTTTGCAATCAAATATGTCTATCTTGTATTGGCCTCATAAGCCACCAGCGTGCTTGTAGCAAATGTGGATAGAGCCTTCCCAAATCTTCGTTCGTGAAGCCTGGCCATGATATGATGTTTTTGGGTAATACTATTTGCATGGAGAAAAGAGGGATCTGAGTATTTGTTGGTTATGAAGAACATTAAGTTCTAAAAAAGGGACCTAACAAAGTGCTAAACTGTGTTTAAAAGTTACATTGCAGTCATGGCTGTTCAAAGGCATGAAGAGTCACCTAGCCTTTTTAGGCATTTCCTTCCAAAAGAGACATATCAAAAAGCCATACTTAAATATGAAGCAATGAGCTGTTTTTGAAACTTCACAGTCTTTGTTAGGCCTCAGTGTTAGGAGCCTATGATGCACATCCCTTGTGCCTCAAACTCTTGGATTAGTTTCTGTACTTGCAGGAGATGCACACTGGTTCTCTAACCTTGGAGCTCATCAAAGTGGCATCAGTTGGTTTCAAAGAATTTATATTTGGTGTCTCACTTTACCAGAGTATACTCAGGATAAGGCCATATACTTTAAGATGTACTGAGCTGGATGATGTGTAAGTTCTGAGAAATCCCTCACAGAGCGTGAGCCCAACTCTTCTTTCTGTTTGTATAAACTGTGTAACTGTGGGGTCAAATGAGAGTTTTTAATTAACCCGTTTGTTGCATTTATCTAAAGTTTGAGGAGTGTCAAGTCTATAACATGTATGGGAAGGAGGAAAATACGTCTCTCTCGTCAATTTGTCTCTTTCAGACGAAGAGAGTTTATATGCTAAAGTAATTGATTCTTTAGAAGTTGGTTTTATTTTTTTTTTTAATCTGAGCATTCACTGAATCATCATCACAAAATAATGGTGAATTTAAATAGGTGTTCTTTGCTTTCCCCATAGTATGTAAATTGTGAGACTATCGATGCCTGCTGGTTGCCCAGCTCAAGTATATCAAATCAGTAAGAAAACACCATTGTTTTAAAATATTTTTCTTAAGTAGTTGCGGCTTCATTTACTAAGCAAATTTGTAGTAAAATCACTAATAGATACTAGGATTTCAGACTAAATTTTAGACATGCTTCAGTATATAACTTCCTTGAACAAAGGGTTGCTTTTAAAGTTTCTTAGTATATTTTTATGTTTTCAAAATTAATTGCCACCTAGTTTTCTTGGAGTTCATATGAATATAGTTCAGATATTTTTTTTTCTTTCTCACAGACCATAAGGACTAGATTTTATCATTGGTCTTTATCACTTATATTGATTACAAACAAATCTATTTATAAGTAGTGTGGTGAAGCTTTGTTGGGTGAGTTAAGTTTTGTAGGCGTGAAAATACTAATGATCTTCTGGAGAATATGTATCTTACACTTTTGAATTTCTCAAATGATAGTAGCTGCAGATGATGATACACATATTCCAGCAAGGGAGAAAATAAAATGGAAAATCCAACAACAAAAACAGAAACTGCAAATCAGTCTTAAGGTATCATTTGGTCTTCAGATGCTTTACCTGAGTGTTCAATTTCATTTAAAAATCTTAGCTCAAGTCATGACTCTGGCCTCTCATCCTGAAATTACAAGATTTCCTGCAGTCTTCAGCTTAAGTTCATGTTGGAGTCCCACTCACTGCTGATAAAAAGGTGATATTTTCATGAGATGCTGACATGTTCATTTTACATTCTAGTTATGCAATAACATTTAAAAAAATATACTGTTTTAGTTTTATGACTCTTACTAACAAGGAAGAATATTTGAGCCATGAAAAGACAAGTATGTAGGCTGAGTAGGAGTGGGTATTTGAAGATCTACATTTCCAACCACCACAAAAAGGCATTAATTAGTCAGGCAAGCTTTCTCTGTCATTGCCATTTTCTTTCTCATTGCTGACTGGTTTCATGTAGGTTTATAGTATGATTCAAGTAGACAGTTTGTGAAGAAGCAGGAAATACTTCCTCACTGTGCATTGCCAGTAAGGCCAAGAACATAAGCATTGTTTTAAAGAACTCATCCTAAGTTTACAACTGCCTATAGCATTTGGATGTCAACACTGAGCAGCCAGCCACATGTTGAAATTTTTCTCACACAATTTCAGTTGGCTACTTAGCAACTGTATCATTTAATTATAACAATTTAAATCAAAAAATGTGTAATTTTGTAGTATATGTTTTA
The DNA here is from genome assembly GCF_001715985.3 of Manacus vitellinus. NCBI lineage: Eukaryota > Metazoa > Chordata > Aves > Passeriformes > Pipridae > Manacus > Manacus vitellinus. The sequence continues at coordinate 2,014,245 of NW_021940535.1, forward strand.
AGGGTAAAGCTTCTATTGAATTACATATAAATCTTGATTAATGTTGTTCTTGATCTGGGATGTTTTTCAAAGCTTCTTTGAAACCCTGAAAAGCAATTTAGGCTTATTGTTCATTAAAAAAACCCAAACAACAAAAAACCAGATTTTGATCAGATTTACAGGCAGAACTTTGGGACGACACAACCAAATTTTAATTGTTTAGAATTACACCAGAAACACCTCTGAACTCACAGAAGAAGAAAATTTATTTATATTTTTATGTATGCCTGTAATGGCCTATTTAAATAAATGAAAGATTCACTTCAATGTGAAGGTACTGTGTCAAAGGTGATTAATGGTAGTATTAAATATGGAGATCCTGACTCACATGCGAAAGAAGACAAGGAGAATTCAGGAGTTTTGAGCCAAGTTTACAAATGGCATGAGAAAGACAAAAGGATAAATTGAGATGCCAAGAAGATGGTATTTACACCGTGGATACCAGTTTAATTTCTGAGAAAAAACAAGAAGTTAAAAAAAAATCCCCTTTAAAAACAAAAACTTCTAACAGTTCCTCCCTGTTGTTTTGCTACCAATGTTGCAAACATTATACTCATCATCTCTGATGAACTGTATGGATTCTGGGAGTCTTGGGAGTCAGGCTAAAAACCTGTAAGGGCCAGTTTGGTGGGTTGCCATTTCCATGAGCTGGGTTTTGGAGAGAAGCTTCTGCTAAATGTAGTCTGCTTCCTTGACATGGAGCAGGCAACTGAAATGCATCTTCCTACAGTCCTCGGGTCACACCCAAAGTAGACATGAGCAGAAACACCATTTTGTATCTGCATATCTTGTTCTTTCAGATACTGTATTTGCACAGGTTCACAAATGAGAAAGAGGGAAGTTAGGATTTCTCTACTTCCTGTAGAAGTCCTCAAGACTACTCATTTCTCTAAAACAGTTGGTCTCTGTGCCAATCATCAAGATACAAGCTTTAAGATTTAGAGAAACTCTTTAAATCAATTATGTAATAACAGATTTTGTAAAAATCTCCCTCTTCTTTCCAATACCTGTGAAAAATTGTGAAGTCAGAAGAGAAGAATATTTACTGACAACTTGAGTGTGCAAACACCACCTCCCTCTTCCCCCCCCCAATTCTTATGTTGTGATGGTCCCTTGGATTTAAAGGGCTTAGGTATCAGCCATCTTTCTATGACTTTACTGAGCTGGTTTGGGATATGTGATTTGCTCATGTTGAGAACTGCAATAGCAAATTGCACTGTCCATTTTTTCTTCTTTTATGTACCTTGATACTGAGAAGTGTTGACAGTGTACAGATGCTGTATTCCTACTACTTTCATGGCATGGCTTTTTATCTTTATGTATTTTTCTAACTATTGACTCTTTGTTTTTGACATTTCCCTTGTGAATCTAATATTAAATCTGGAATCCGTGTTTGTACAATGTGTATTTTCTGGATGTTGTATTTATACCCAACTTATCCTTTTGCATTGAATATACTAGTGGAAAATTAAGATGCAATATTCTGATATGGCTTCCTCTCTGCCCTAAAATTATATATCTTAAAAGAGTGATACTTTGCATGGTGAACCCTCTTGATTGTAAGAACTCATTGGGTTTTTCTGTGTTACTTCTTATTCTTAGGGTGTAAGAATATGCATTTAATAGGAATGTATACTTGAGGATTTTGTAAGTCATATATTTTGAAACACAGAATATATGTTCTTCATACAGACTGATTGTTCTTTAATTGTCTTTTTTCTCTGTCTTAAGCCCTAACATCAGTAAATATGCTAAAGTAAATAGCTGCTAAAGCTAGTGTCAGTTATAAATGTGAGTTATTAAAGGAAGGTGACATTCAGTGTCTCCACAGTGAAATTTCAAAATATTTGGAAATTTCAGTAACATGCTTTCATGTCTTTATCCTCTGAATCTATCCTTTCAGAACCTAAAAAAATGGCAATTATTCTCGGCCAAACAGCTATTATAATTGAAATTAAAGGCACAGCAAGACCAGGACAATTGCTAATCAAGTAGATATTTAACTCTATCCTTTATTAGAAGCAGGTTTTAGAAATAAAAGCAAATTATGTGTTCTTTTGACATGTTTGCTATTGTACAAGACTTTTCAATCCATGTATTTTTCTTATTTTGGAGGAAAATACACACTCTCACTGTGTATATTTTACTCCATTTTTTAGATGAGTGATGGAAAAATAAACGTGAAATAAAAGCATGTGGAGATAGTTTATATATTTACAAGTCATCTAGGAGAGGATGTAGAAAGAAGTGTTACTGTCATTTCACATTACAAAGCACTTTTTTAAATTTCTTGGCTTTTTAAAGTGAATTTTTGTTTTGAACATACCAAATTCTGTGGTTACAAACCTTCAGATGCCTCAAAAGGAAAGACAAAAGCACTCATTACATTGTAGTTGTACTCACTTTGAGATTATTGTCTTTGCATCAGTTTGACCTGTGTCAAATCAAAGGAGCAAAAACCAGCGCTGTGGTCTTAAATGGTGTAGCTGTCTAATTGTCCATCTAAATAATCTCAGAAGTCAGTAGCGTGATGGGTGAAACTGAAATGATATTTATTTAGGTATGAATATGGTTTGTATTTGGCTATGTCCTGAATTAAAAATTAATATAAAATATCACTATCCAAGCCATGTGGATGTTAAAAAGACAACAAAGTACATTAGATAGCGAGGGGTTTGGTTTGTTAATTCACTGCTTCTTTTTTTTTTTTTCGGATGAAACTGCCAGTGGGTAGGTCAGCCTTTTGGTGAGTAGAAGTAAACTTCAGTGTGAGTATTTAACATTAGATCGCAAATTCATTTGTAGAGGCTACTGTTTTATTGGAGGGGATGTGGAGACTTTAGTGCTAATTACTCCGTCTTGACTTCTCAGCAGGTGACTGCAGAAGCAACTAAGAAGTCTTAAATAGATTTTAGGTTTTTAAAATGAAGTATTTTTCCTAGATTTGTGTCAGAAATGTTTTTTACTGCATTTTGTACACATTATCCAATTAAATGGGAAGAAATGGATGTTATATCAAAGTACACAATCTATACATAGCAATTAAAGGCTTGAAATTTATATATAGAGAGAATGTAATTAGGAATTATTTCACAAATTATAGAATAAGAGAACATAGTCTTGTTGCAGAGGAGTCTTTCCTGCTGCTCTGTGTGGTTACTTAGTAAAACATCACATTTGCCTGAAGTTCTGAGTCAAAAATTGTATGTAAAGTACATTATAGCTTGATTTAAATGGATTAGGAATGATGAAAGAGAATAAAGAAAATGTGAAATTTGTTCTTGCCTAGAAAACCTCAATTTCTTTATCTATGCTTGCGAAGTAAGTTATAATCTCCTCAAAGATATTATGTCCCAAAATCCTGTTTCATGTTTAATTTTAGCATTTGCTCTAAGTCTCCAAAGAGGTTTCAGAAGGTAAAAAAAAGTATGCATAGGGAGATTGCTGTAGCTGATAATAGACATCATGTTTTCTCTGTTTAGTGACTGCATGTTTTAGTTGGTTCAGTTAAATGGTGAAGGCCTCCCTTTTCACTCCCCTGTATTGGAGTCATTGCAGCTGTTCTCAGGAAAGTAAAATGCTAAGTATGTTTGCTGGCCTAATAATGTTTTCTGTTACCAAAGCAAAGATTTTTTTCCTAATGTGTGTAGCCTTGTCCTGATATGTTCTTTTCCTAGCAGAGAAGTATTTGACAGATAAACACTTCTTCACTGCTTTCTTGAAAAACTGATGTATGGGCCTGACTCTTGCTCCTGTTAAGGAAGCACAGCTTAAAAGCCGTTTTGTTTTTGGTTTGGTTTTTTTTTTTTGTATTCGGTCTTTAGCTTTTGCTTTTTCATACAACAATTATGCTACAAAGAATGGGGCTAAGACTTTTTTGGTGAATCATTCACTAGAAATGTGGTTCTGCAACAGATAAAATTATTTGTAATTTGTATCAAATTCACTGACTAATTTTAAATATTGTCAAAAGTTTAAATGTGAACAGAGTAAAGAGGTGATGAAGCTTTTATTTTGTTTATTTATTTATTTATTTTTAATATATTGTATACTGGATCAGAAGTGAGAGCTGAATAAATGCTTCCCTTCACTCAGAATGATTATCACTGGAATATGTTATGATACTCTGTTATGATTGTGATGCTGTTAAGTTGGGATTTTTTTTTCCCCATAAAGAGAATGATATCAGTACTGAGGTTAAATTAATCCAACTCATTGATTTTTCTGATCCAATGAGCTGAAAACTGCAAGATCCCCACCAGCTACTTTGGAAAAGTGTAGCTGGAAGAAAGTCTATCAAAGGAGTCTGGAAGTGGTTTATGATACAGATACATACATAATTGTCTTTGGTTCAGTTAGAACATCTCAAGCAGTCCAAACAGAGATCTTTTCTTCTCCACACTGAGGAGATCTGAGACTGGCTAGTAATTATTCATCCAACTTTGGTGTTTAGAAACTTTAGAAGTAACTTCATGCCAGATGTGAAGTTCATCTTTTTAATAAAATATTGCTTACTTATTGCCCCAAATATATTCAGAGCTGTTCGGACTTTCCATATTCTTTGGAGGATTTGTGCCGAATTCTTGATTTTTTTTATAAAATCTACTTTTAAAACACAAATTTTAAATGAAAACTTGACTTTCAATTGGAAAACCTGACTTCATAATCCCCCTTTTTGTATTGTGGAAGTAATATGTAGTTTTGAAACTGTTGAAATATTTTTTTTACAGCTGACTTAAACTCAGTTAAATGTTACACATTTGAAAACGCTTCTCTATTTTTTTTTAAATTGATACTGTTTTATACTGTCATAAATCCAGGTAAGCCTAGTGATGAGTAACAGCAGAAGGCAGAACAGGAAAATTATTATTTAATTTATATTCTTTTTGAGGCAGAAAGTTCTTCATAGATAGGTTGAAGTTGTTTGTCTCAAGTAAGTTGATGATTTAGAGCTTCAGCAGTGTGGTGAACTTCATGGCTTTGCACACAGGGACAAGAGTTGTCTGTTGATTTGTGCATTTTATGCTTCCAAACACCTGAGAATCAGATATTTCTGCAAGGAATATTTTATGAGCAGTTTAGCATGGCAGGGCTTTGGAATATATTTTCTTGTTTCTAAATAGATAAATAACAAGACAGAGATAGCTGCAATAAAAACAATTTATATATGCTTTTTTTCAAAACAACGTGAAATCTTCACCTACTTGCACTTACTTTGGACTTTTCCTACACTTAAATGGCTCCAGGAAGCTGAAACTGAAAGGTGCTGAGCATTTCTGACCCCAATTAATCAACCAGCATGCTTCTCAAGTGATATTGCATTCACAGCAGCATGATTAGTCATGCTTTTCTTACCTTTTACTAGGTGTACACTTCACAATGTTTAATAGTTTCTGTTTCTTTATTGAATTTCATACATTCTTCCGGCGTAAAAGGTTTTCTTTTGATATTTTTGTTTCTGTTGTAAGTGCCTGCCTCAAATGGTTTGTCTGCATTCTGCATGCATGAAAAGCTAGGTGGTGTTGCTGGTTTGCTTTTTTTTCGGAATTGTTTGCTATGCTGTTCATCCATATACACCTAGTCTTTCTTTCCCTCTGCTGGAAATACTGTCTGTTTCTGTTACTGCTATTTGCAATGCAAATTCTTTGGGGCCTTTTCTTTTATATATATATATATATATATATTATATATATATAATATCTAGATGCGTTCATTCAATTCTCTGATGTGATGGCTGATACACTGTCTTGTTGTCTAGTGTATTTTATTGAGAATGTAAAGAATTCTTTGGATCAAGGAGTGATTCATGTACATGCCGCATTTCTCTGTAGTGCTGAATACCTAGGAACAATACCAGCAGTGTTTTTTAAAGGATACACATCAACGCAAAAAATGCATAAATGCCATTATGATATAGTGAAAATTCTAGTCATTGTACTATGTTGACTACCACAAAATTATTTGTCCAATTTTGTGAATTTACATATATTTATTAATTGGAAACTTCATTTATTTCATGCAGCGTTGCATGGAACATACAATACAGTTTGTGAGTTCAGCCCTTGTATACCCAGCGGTACATAAAATACCATCTGTTTCCATGGGGTACATGCCAGGGCCAATACTCTTTAAACTTCTCATTAATGACTTGGACAGGGGGGTTGAGTGAACCTTGATGAGTTAGCAAGTGACACCAAAACAGGGAGAGTAGCTGGTATGCTGGAGTGTAGAACTGCCATTCAGAGGTTGGATATATGGGCTAGCAGGAACCTCCTGAAGTCCAAGAAAAGCAAATATGGGATCCTGCACCTGAGACCAAATAGCCCCAAAGCAGCACTACAGCTTATGGATTGATTGGATAGAATGCAGCTTTACTGGTACTGCATATACATATGCATACTGATAAAGACCCAAAGATCTTCATGGGCAGTAAGTTGAACAAGATTCAACAGTGTGCCCTTGTGAGAAATACTAATGCAAGCACCGGAAGTGCAGATTGACATAATAACAGGCAATGGACACAAGTTTCAGCAAAGAAAATTCTGACTGAATGTAAGGCAGAAAAATTCCGCAGTGGTGGTGCGGCTTAGGCTTTAGGTCAGAGATGCTGTGAAACCCTCATCCTTAGAGACAGTCAATAAGTGACTGAACAAGACCCTGATCAGCCTCTGCTTGACAAGGAATTGGACCAGAAGACTGCCAGAGGTCCCTGATGGTCTAGATTACTCTAATGAAGTACTTAAAGTATGAATGCATTCGTTGTTTCAAAGACACAAGTGATGGCATCTGAGTAGGCATGAAAATTAAGTTGTATGACTATGCAAACATTTCTTAGTAGAGATTGGTCAGAGTGCAAACAACAGCTGAAAGAGAAGGTAGAGGACTATCAATATTTCAGTAGTTTAGAAGCATGCTCAAGCTGAAATTTCAGCAGGTCTATTTTTATTTTTTCTTTTTTACTGGTATCACTCCTGCCTGTTTCTGTAGTGGATGGCTTTTTTACAGTAAGAAGTTGGATCAGTTTGCCAGCACCTGCAGAATAAGGAGAAAGAGAGATTTCCCTGCCCAAGAGATATATTTTTAAGTAACTTTTTTTAGTCTGAAGAAAAAAAAAATAGAAAAGAGGGAGGAAGTGATTTTTAGGGTCCACTGTGTTAGAAAAAAAAAGTTAAAGGAAAAAAAAGGTGCATAAAACAGACGGTTTTATTTAAGGCATCCAGAGCTGATAAGGGGAAAAAATGGGGATACAACACACAGGCTGCAAATGCAGTTCTCATGATTTAAATCTGGAAGGCTGTACAGTACATCTGTTTAACATCTTGCAGTTTCAAGAACTGTGCCTTGTCACAGTGACACATGAAATAAAAGGTTATGTTATGACTTTCAGATGCAAACCTGTAAAAGCTTTATCTAATAGCGTACCATGTTTTGTTAACCCATTGCTGCTGCTCACCTATAATTCTCTTTTTCCAGTGATTTTGTGAGAGATTCTACTGTATGATAAATGTCAACTCAGAATGCAGCAATAATTCTGCAATGGCATTAAATTACTTATTTGCCATATAGAAATGGGAAATTTACATATCTGTATACCTCCTCATCTGTTTTCTCTATTGCTTTTATTATTCAGCTATATAATTTTTTTGATTAAAGAAATGGAACAGATTACTCTATTTCTGTCATAACCTTTGAGAACAATTAGAGTGGCCTGGAATAATCTGAACAGTTTCAAAATTTGTGATACCATAAAGAATGAAATACTAGAATGGCTTAAAGATAGTGTTCTTTATTCAGAGATCTGATTTCAGGGCTATGAAGTTAAAAGAAATAAGGATATAGTGGTTACCTTCTCATTAATTTTTGCTACTTCTGCGTCTCAGATTTTGAAAAAATTATCAACCTTTACTCACAGGGCAAAGCTATTGCGTAAAAGTTGCGTTGTCAAAATCTTCTTTACAGTGCTATGCTAGAAGACATTTATCAGGCTAGGCTGACATTCGCTTAGCTATAGAAAATGTCATTAGCACAAGAGGGGTTCTGCAGTGTTCTACACGACAATTACCTAGGTGCCTAAGCTCCTACATTTATTGGCATCTGGAGCAAATTTCTCTGGTTGGCCTACCCTGACATATTAGTACCAATATTGCACATTGAGTCAAAGAGAAATGAGGGGCTTTATCACCCAGAGATGTTTTATTCCTTGGCAGATCAGGTTATACAAACTTCTATCCAAACATAAAGATTGAAGTCTGGTGGTTCCCAAAGCAGAGTCTGGACCTTAGTCATAATACTTGTCACTTCCGTGTTTTTTTCAGAGTAACTTTGGTTAAGTTATTTGACTAGATAGTGCTGTGTTTTCCATGTTTACAAAATATGGAGAGTAATATTTATCTTGCTGAAACATGCTTTATTCATTGTCTGCAAAGTACTTTGGGGATCTTTGGCTGAAATCTCAATGAGTGCTGCTATTTAATATGTTGAAGTGTGATTTGTTGGTTTTCTTTACAAGGGACAGATGCTCCCCAGGAAACAATGGTAATTTCTTTACCTCAAGGAGCTGATGCCATGCATACAGCAGATACATCACAACAGTGAGTTCTGCTGTTTGACCTACAGTGAGTGGGTGTGTGAAAGAGAGAGAGATAGCATTTCCTTCATAGACATACACACCCTCTGACCCAGACTAGGGAAGAATCTGCTTTGCAGAAGGTTTGCTTCAAGGGATTTTCCACATGTATTTTATTATGTTAAAGCTGATAGTGGTGACAAGTTGCACATTAAGTAACTGTTTCTTCAGAAATGTGCTGTTTATATTCTCTTTAGGAAAAGTGATGTAATACTGAGTTTCTCAGATAAACAAAGTCATTCAGTTATAGAATATGTAACTATTGCATATGAACCTTGCTCTCATCTACCCCATACCTATTTATTTTAGGCCTCTAGCTTTATATGATGATTACTTGCATGTTTAGGGACAAATGTATTCATATTCACTAAGGTAGTAGCCAGTGGTTTTCACTAGGGAAATAAGTTTTTTATGCTGTTAGTAATTTGGTTTCAAAAGTATCAGCAAGGACTTCAACATAAGAGTTAGTGAAACATATGGTCCTAATCATTCCCTTAAAAAGGAGACATGGTCTATTTTCCATTAGCAATGGTGCTTACAGCAAATGAGTAAATACAGAATGAAATTTACACACGTATTATAACTTTAGTGTGTGTGTATGCATTCAAACATGTATGTATATGTGTATGCTTATGTGTACATATGTATAATTAGGCATACTCCCAGTGACTGTAACATGATGACTGCTGTAATAGAGCCAGGCTTGGAGAACAAGTTGGTTGGTAGAAGAAATGGAAAACACAGCTATTTACAAATTAATTTTTTTCCCCTCCTTCCCCAGGCAGCAAAGTTCAAAACATACGTTTGCATTATGTAATTGGCATGGAGGAGCTACAGTAAAATTTCTAGTAGAGGTGTTGGTATTTTAATGTAGCCTTTACTCAGAGTTCACAATGGCAGAATTGCAGCCTCCACCCCTTGCAACATTCTGTACCAGTATACAGAATGAGAGACTACCCTTAGTCATATAGAGCATAGCTTTGGCAAATGGAAGTAGAGAGAACTGCCACACATTGTAGGAGCTGTTTAATCCCACTGAATCATGAGGGCACCAGGAGGTTTTCTGTTGATTCTTTACCCTCTTGCCTTTCAGATAATTGCCATAAGAGGGTATATTGGATGGCAGAAATTCAGTCCAGTTTCTCCATTTCCTTCTGGCAACCTTTCCGCTCATGTGCCTGTAGCCTTCCCATGACAGAGCAGCAAAGCAGAGCCCTATTTTGCATTTCTCATTGTTAGGTTCCTGTTGGACTTTGGAGCTGGGGCCTGGGTATTATTGCCACTTTCTCTGGTTTTAGCTAACTTTGTCAGACTTGATGGTCTATCATGCATGAGATAAAAACAAAGGGAGAAAGCAGTGCTTGGTTCTGGCTTTAGCATATCTTGAGTAGGCTAGGTGTGAAGCAAAATGTAAACTACAGACTCTCTAGTGAAGCATCTTCCTCAACTTCTTCCCCTGAATTTGCTTCTGAAGCAGCCTGTTCAAAGCAGACTTTGAAAATGTTCCTGCTCTTCTGATGCTGCCGTGAGCAGAATCTAACCTACAGATGGGCGTATATATTGGGATGACAAAATGTCTATGAAAGGACACAGGGCTCCACCATTGTCTTCTAGACTTTGTATTGTCTGTGTTGTCACTCTTGGACATTTCTTTTTTTTTTTAATCTGTATAGACCCCTACATATGATCTCACTAATTGCTAACCAGGAACTGTCTTAGTAGTATATTTGCAAGATAAGAATTCACACTGATGAATGCTAAAATTTCATTAGCAGAATTTTGGAAGTTGTTGAATAAAGGAAGTTTCCTTTCTTTCCCAAACGCTGAAGCTGCTTCATATTTGACTAAAAGTAAATTTATGAGCTGGATTTACTTATAGTTTAATTTATCATTCTCATAATTTGTTTTGTTTGGGTTTGTTTTTTTTTTCTGTAGTTGGAAATAAAGAGACAGGAAACAGACCTGTGCTTTTCAATTTTTTTTTCTTATGAAATGTATGTTAAATTAAATTATGGTTTTCAGGAAGAGGTCAGTTTTTCAGGTGCCAGTGTGAATTTTTGTCATCTTCTCCTTTCTTGTGAGATTTCTACTGGAGATGTAATGTCATGCTGAATCTGGCATCTTTGGAATGGGCAGGTCCAAGGCTGCAATCTAAAAAAAATTTAGGGTCCACTGCTTATGTTGTGACTCCCCATCAGATAGTTTTGTGGCACAGATTCCATGTCATGTAATGTACCTTATTTTGTTGTGGCCTTTTCCTTTCCCTCACAAGTACTATATTTCTCCTGAAGGGTAACTCAAATATTTTTTCAAGTCGAACTTGTTACTTGTGAATCTTCGTTACTGCAGCATCGTGTAATTTAGATGTGAAAGGTGTTGCTCTGATGACAGATCCTTACATAGGTGGTGTATATAATACAATCCCACAGCTGGAGACGCAATGTTTACCCGCTCCTTACTTATTTGTGTTTCAACTTGAGGAAGCAAGTTTAGTGTACATCAGTTCCTATCTTTAATCAAACAGATTATAGAACCACCATACATCATGGTCAGGTACTATTGCCTGACCTAGTTTAAAGATAAAATCTGTTTAACTGCACTGCAAGTTTCACTGTGAACATGCATTTGATGTGTCACATTTTGGAGGCTGAAGTCATTGGTACCTTAACATTCTCTCATTTCTATTGCATTTATGTCACTTTTAAGTCCTGCATCTGTCGCTTTTGGCACTGATTAGTGTTATGCAGGTTTTCCTGGAGATTATCAAGATAAATCTCTCCCTTTTCCTCTGACATTTGCTGTATTGTCGTCACTGAGCCCCAGTCTTGTGTGTTATTCATGGTCTTGTTTTCAAATGAGGGAGGACATTAATTCACAAAAATAAATATGTTCATATAGGCTTCACTTGAGTCAACGTTTTCTGTTCAAGAAAAGTGGGAAAGTCCATAACTTCAACAGAACTTTCAGCATGTACTTAAAATACTTAAATGTTTAACTGCACAGGGATGGACTAAGTCTTTCCTGAATCAGAGCCATAATTTCAGATGTGTCAGCTACACAACCTATTGCAGAATATGCTTTGACAGATGGATCTAGGTAATATGAAAGCCACAGAAAGGCATCTTTGTTTGGAAGTTGTTATTTCATTTTTTTACTATGTTCATCCTGGAATAGCAATTGCCACTGCTTACTTTTTTATATATTATACTTACACGCACACATATATATATATATTTGTGTGCATATATATAAAGTTTGTATATATATGTCTATACGTATCTATATAAATAAAAGTAGATTAATCTATTTGCTTTTTGATATTAGGACTTTATAGGTACTGTAGCATAATTTTTTTTCCCTTTACTGTTTAATATGAGAATGTACAATATGCTACTCAACCCGGAATAATTTTTTTTAAGACAAATTACTATAGCCTCATCTTTCCAGAAAGAATAAGACTTGATGTGGAAGCCATACATGTTCTCCTATGTGGCTGCACTTTGCTGCTAGTGTCTCATTTGAGAGTATCTGTCCTAGGTTACACTATCTGTCTCTAGGCAAACTGGAGAAAAGGATCAACAAGAAGTTAAGGCATACAGGAGAAAATGTGAACTGTTATCAGTCTTAGATGCTTAGTAGAAATATCTCTTCATATAGATTTGTCCCTGAAATTTAGAAGATTCAGGGGGTGAGTAGTCTGTGGAAGAGCAAAAAATTGTGCAGACTTCATCTAAGTATCCAGTGAGTTAAGGTAGTTCAAAGGCATCCAAAAGAGGCTGAGCACTTCACTTTCAGAGATGGACTCTATAGGGAAAGGCAGTGGTTTTGTCAGGTGGACTAATAAAGCTAGTTTGAGGAAAATGCATCCTCAGTCCCTGCTGAAATCAGCAGAAGCTGACAATGTTCTGTTTCTGAAAATTAGACCATACTGTTGCTGATACACTCAGAGAAAAGATGCTTTGGGGCAAATGCTTCCCAGGTCTTACAGACTTGTGAGCAACATGTTACCCCTATGATCCTTGCTATTGGTAAGAAAAAATTTAAAAAGAGGGAAATGGTTGTAGTAAAGTATATTACTCTTGTAATGGACACTTTTTATCCACAGTTCCAAAAAGATGGAGTTCCCTCCACCATTTCTCTGCTTTTGACATGCAGACAGCAACCAATATTCCAATTTACTTTGCCTAGTTGATATTCAGATGACAGTTATTAAAGAGCATCAAAATATGAGGGAATTTCTGATATTGATCATGCCATTGTATAACACTTACCATATGGGAAGTGTGGCTGTCCCAGCTTGTGGTGAGAGGAGCACTGGTGGTTGTACTCAGCACTTCACTTTCCCTTCTGAGGAGTTTGACACAGATTGTTTTCTGTTCTACCCCGAGTCTGTGTGCCCAGGGTTTTTTGGGGGGCTTTTTTTTTGAGTGCATGGAAAAGGTGAGATAATCCGCCTTACTCATTGACACAAAAGTTGTTTGCATCACATTAATTGTAGCCAAGAGCACGTAAGAAGGTTAGTTGAGGAGCATCTGATGTGCAGTAACTCATCATCAGTTGAAAAGCTGATGTCAGTGTGCAGTCATATTTTTTCTTCCCCAAATACTGGCTATGCAATTTGTATAACTTCCCAATACAAAGAATTTAGGAAAGCCATCGTTTTTCAAAGAGCAGTCACAAGATCTCTCTGTGACTTGGTAACTAGAATGGTATGCACAAAAGTAAAAAAAAAAAAAGTAAAAAAATTACTTTGGACTGCAGTTATATAACTCTTAAATTTAACGACACCTTTTCCTTGGTCATGGTTATGAACTCAAAAACCAAATTTTTAAAGCTTCCAAAGGGGGGAGGTCATATTGCGAAGTAACCAAAAACTATAGTCAGTTAGTGTAGAAAATTTCAAAGACAAAGTATGTGACATGCTACTTTTTTCTCAGTGATTAGATGTTTGTTTACAATTTCCCACTTGACTGTTTTGACACGTATGTTTGATATAAGTATATAGTTTAAAATGAAATAATCAAATCTATAATTTAACCATTCCTTAGCACTTTTTATATATTGGTGTGGGTTTTTTGTTTTTATTTGGTTGTGGTTTATGGTGAGGTTTTTTTTGTCTGCAATCTGGTCAGTATTTAAACCAGCAACTCAACTTCTGTGAGGTAAAATTGTGCCAAGTATCACTGATTTTGATTGTTCATGTAGTAAAACATGGGGTTTACCATATATTTTCAAGTTTTCTTGCATCTGAAGCTTGAAGCAAAACAAGGAGTATGAAAATACTGGCAGAAAAAGCAGCTGGGGAATAAAAATACCCAAACCTCACTCAACTTTATGGTATACCTTTCTGTTGGATAAAGAAAATGCAAGCAGTATGCAAGTGAATCAAAACTATTCAGCAGAGAACTGTGTCTCAGTTCATGTCATGAAGGAAATGAAGAGAGAGAGTGTGTTATGACAACTCTGTCAAGTGGTGACTGATTTTGAACTGTTTTTCTACATTTTGTTTTATGCTTTTACTGTATTTGAATTGAGACTTTCAAATCTGCTTTCCTATGAAAACCACTTTCTCAAAGAGTTGAGTTGACTGTCTAACTCTGGACTGAAACAAGAAACCTATGCTTGGCTTTTCGCTAATACATCACCTAGTGCGGAGATGACGCTCCTGTCCAGCTGGAAGTATTCAGTTCATTGTTCATCCATCGTGGTTAGGATGTGTCATGGGGGTTGCCCTGTTTGTTCTATTTTTGTTTCTTTCCTTTTGCCTGAATGGTTTAATAATTTTAAATGCATAAACGATAACTGGTACTTCATCCTACTACATATGTCTGTGCAATGTTTTTATCAGTAACACTCTTTTATGGGGAGGAGAGGAAAATGTACCTCATTCTGAACCACAGTGCAGCTTCCACTGGGTTTGCATCCTGCTCCCTTTTCTTCTCCTGGCTATCTCATTTTTTTCCTTTCTTGAGGGGTTTGTTTCCAGCTTAACCATACAGTCAGATCTTTACTGCATGCTGTTTAGGCGACTGCGGTGTCTGATGGATTAAACATTAATCTACCAGGGAATATTATGGGTTCCAATTGGGTTCTGAGGGTGATGTACTGTTTGGTATTAGGAAATTCACTTACTAGTGCATCCCAAAAGGTAAAAAGGTATTTTAGTTAACATAAGAAAGAACATATTGAAGTTAATTTATGGTGGTACACTAATTGACGATGTGGCGGTTTAGAGGTTTTTGTGTCTTGTGATGGGAGGAAATGTAAGATAAAAGCTAAGCATGATTCTAGGGTGAGATTGTATCAGTAATATGGTACCACTGGTAAAAGATTCTTAGTCTTCACTGTATTTTTTCCATGAGTTAACTAACATTCATGAAAAATTGAAATGCAACAACTTCTGTGAAACACAGTTTTCTCTTTGGACAATAGGTACAGTTATGTTTTTAGAATTTATACTTACATATTTATTCGTATGTGTAACTAATACTATAAAATTATATAAAATTTGTGGCAGAGAAGAAAAAAGATGTGAATTTCTTGATGTGAAGCCCTCTTACATTCACTGGAGAGGGGATTAGTTGGTGGATTTTTTTTTGGGGGGGGTAGCTATCTGTATCTCATTCTCTTTATATTTTTTTCCTTTAAATGAAGTAAACACTTTTTTTTAAGAAGTATGAACATGATTGCTTCTCATTTTATGTGAAGGCAGGATAGATCAGAGAGCAGGTAATGGTCTTACATAATTTGATTCCTAAATTTATTTCCTCTGCAAAGTTTTGATGAGAAAAAAAGAAAATTTACAACCAAAGTAAATGAGCAATTTCCTCTACAATGGATATATATATGATAAATCCTGGCTTCCAAAAGGTGCTCAGTGAGATTTCAGTATTAACAGCTTGAACAATGTCCTGTGTTCACCAGTTGGGTAACAGCAAAGAAAGGAAGCAGTGCAGAGTTCTATACTAAGAAAATAGACATAAAACAAAGCTGTGCAAATTATGTGTGGCTTGTGCCAATTTTTTTGTGAGTTTAAATGTATTATTGATCACTAGCATAGATTTAGAACTTAGTTGCTTAACATTGTATAGAATTAATATGTTAGCAAAAGTGTAAATTTCTAGCAATCTGTAGATG
This sequence comes from Manacus vitellinus, assembly GCF_001715985.3. Lineage (NCBI taxonomy): Eukaryota > Metazoa > Chordata > Aves > Passeriformes > Pipridae > Manacus > Manacus vitellinus. The sequence continues at coordinate 2,030,047 of NW_021940535.1, forward strand.
TAGGACATAAAAAAACTTAAGTAGTAATCTTTTTGACCTTTTACTTTACTAATTGCATTAAACCTTTAGGCTGAGATCTGATGGATTTTCCTTGTGTTTTTGGAAGAAGAGCTTAATATACAGCTCTGGTGCACTTAATTAGTAGCAAATCAACTTTTGTTATGCTTTGTAATATTACATAGCAATCCAACTGAAAGAGGAGGGAAATTGTGAATAAACATGAATAAATAAGAAAGTGATTAGATTATATGAAAATTGTTTAGATTCTGGTGGAAGTTTCTGTAATTTGCTAATGGCAGTAAGTACAGTTTAATTACTTATGCTAAAAAAGGAGGCTGAACATGGAAGGGACGAAACTTTTCTACTTGTTACCTCTTACGGTTTTCTAAAAGCTATCCATATGGGTCCACTTGGTCTGGGCTTATAGGCGAGTTGGTCTCTAGCCAGATGCTCCATCTCCTTAAGCTCACACCTCTCTATAGAGCTCTAATGTTCCCCTGAAGAATACTTTTTTTTTCTTTAACTCTCTAATTTAGATTTGGCAGTTGAAGCATGATGGCAATTGAATGTTTTGAGAACGAGCAATAAATAAAGCTTTAAAATTTCCATTGTTTTGTCTTTCAGTTGCTGTGCTATGCAGTTGCATAAGCATCCGTAGGCTAATGTAGTGGAAATCAGATTGGATTGCATCTGCTAAGGTCACATTTTGGTTAAGATCTCTTTCCTTTCCTTTTTTTTCCCCTTCCAAAGTTCCAGCTATCCTCATTTGTATCATAAATAGAAAAACATAAAGCAGGAGTGCTTTATTTTATGAGACAGTGTTCAACAAGTAATTAGTTGAATGAACGACATAGAGTTTGGCTAATTTGAACAACATACTTGTAATGAAACATGATTTCCTCACCCCATTCCCTCCTCCATATGAATACCATGTAATTCCCCTCTCTTCTTGCACCGTGGTAACCTGTTGTTGTGCCTCTGCCTGCTCAGTGTTTGATGAACGTCATATGGCTCTTTCATTTCAAACTGTGCAACCCCAGTAGGCTTCAGAGATTTGTGCATTTTTATCAAACCAATCTAGCAAGACAAAAAACCACTATATTGTCGAAAACACGGGGTATCTCTAAGGTGGCAATGTGCTCTCCACCCTCCTGCAGTGTTTAGAAGGCAGCAAAGGAGGGCATGTGGGGGTTTTTTTAGCTGTATGGAGTGAAGATGGTTGGGGCACAGAGTCACTTGCAATATCCCAGTCCTGATACTGGGATTGCAACAATCATGGGAGTTGTTTGCAGAATACAGAGCCAGAGCTGAGAGAAATCACACATCGGTCACTGTATAGGATGTGGACTTTGAATGTGTACATGAAAAACTGGAGGTTTTCTGCTTGTTTCTTCCACTCTTTTGTGCAGTGTAGATTCTCTGATACCCAAAAGCTGAAAAATGCTGAAATGACATTGTCTGCAAAGCAATACACACAAAACAGTGTTCAGCTGAAGTAAGGTCACAAAACTGGGCATGTGCAAAATAATTCATACTCTGCCAAGTAATCCCTAAACTGTTTGTCTACAGATTCACCTGAAGAAACCCAGAAATACCCATAATAAAAAGGTAAAAAAGTCATCATATCTGATTCATACTCAAGATCAAAACTGGGAATCCTCGGATTCTGTCTTCCTTACTATTCTCTAGAATACTCTAGTGTACTTATTCAACCCCCAAAACAGGGTTAAGTACTGTTGCTTTATTATTATTATTAAAAGTTTGGATCATTTTCCAAAATGTTTGGATTCTACAAAGTTTGCAAAGTCATACTGGAAATTTCATAATATACTTTCTTTTAAAGTTTCTGACCTTTTCTTCTTCTGATCACACTGTAAAACTGTGCTTTTGGTATTCTTGGAATTGTCTTTCTTGTTTTATTTAGAAGCAGGAAATACATGTTAATTTTGAAGAGGAGGGGGAATGATTACATTTTTTTAAATTCCAGAAACAGTTCAAATTAAAGTTTGACTGAGAATTTTTCTTTCTTTTTTTAGTTCTATCAGGAGTCTAGTTCATTTGAAATGCAGCTTGGAGTTGGAGCAAATTATGGCAGCAGGGGAATACAAGCTGTCCTACAATAGAGGGAGGATAGGTCCTACATGTGCTATTGCATTCCCCCATGCCTTGTGCAGGCAAATACAACCTTCATACTTCCCACCCTGTCTATCTCTCAACGGAGAGAGTTGAGAGTAGTGTGTTTTTGATGCTTTGCTATGTTCCTTCTTCAGCCAGCATTGCCTATGCTGGCTGTGTTCTTCTAGAGCACGAGGATATCATGGCAGTGTCAAAAGCCTTGCTGAACTTCAGGTAGACGATATCCACTCACCTATCCAGCCAGTTGTCCCATTGTTGAAGGCAATCAGGTTGGTCAAGTAAATTTTCCCTTTGGTGAATCCATGCTGACTACTCCAGATCACCTTCTTGTCTTCTGTGTGCTTAGAAATGGCCTCTAGAATGAGCCATTCCATCACCTTTCCAGGGACTGGGGTGAGGCTGACTGGCCAGTTGTTCCCTTGGTCCTTCTTCTTGCCCTTTTTGAAGACTGGGGATGACCTTGGCTTTCTTCCAGTCCTCAAACACCTCTCCTGACTGCCATGACCTTTCAAAGATGATTAGGAGTGGCCTAGCAATGATGTCCACCAGTTTCCTCAGCACTCGTGGGTGCATCCCATCAGGGCCCATAGACTTGGAGATGTCAGGTTTGCCTAGGTGATCTGTAACCCAGTTCTACTCTCCCAAGGAAGTCTTACTTCCTCCAAACCTTCTTCCTTGTCCCCTGGGTCAGAGATTCCCGAGGGCTGACATTGGCAGTGAAGACTGAAGCAAGTGTGGTAGTCAGTAACTCTGCCTTCTCTGCAACCTCTGTTGCAAGAGTCCATGTTCCACTCAACAGTGGACCCACGTTTTCCCTAGTATTCCTTTTGTTAGTGATGTATTTAAAGCAACCCTTCTTGTTATTGACATACTTAGCCAGATTTAATTCCAAATAGGCCTCATTGCATTTCTGCATACTCTGACAACATCCCTGTGTTCATCCCAGGCAGACTATCACTGCTTACACCTCATGAGTATCTCCTGCTCATGTTTGAGATTTGACAGAAGTTCCTTGATCGTCATAATTTGGTTTGTTTAGTCTAGAAAAGAGGAGACCAAGGGAGGCCTCATCATGGTCTACAGCTTCCTCACAAGGGGAAGCAGAGGGGCCAGCACTGATCTCTTCTCTCTGGTGACCAGATATAGAGCCTGAGGGAACAGCATTAAGTGTGTTGGGGGAGCTTTTAGTCTGGATATTAGGAAAATGTTTTTCAGCCAGAGTGGTTGGGCACTGGAACAAGCTCCCCAGAGAACTGGTCACAGCACCAAGCCTGACAGAGTTCAAGAAGTGTTTGGATGATACTCTCAGGTGCATGGTGTGATTCTTAGGGCTGTCCTGTACGGAGCCAGGAGCTGGATTTGACAATCTTGGTGGGTCCCTTTCAACTCAGCATATTCCATGATCCATGCAGGTCTGCTGCTCCTTTTGCTCAGTTTCTTGCACATGTGGATGCACCATTTTTGAGCCTGGAGGAAGTGATCTGTGAATATTAACTAGTTCTTTTGGACCCCCTCTAGGGCATATTACAGTGGTATTCTTCCAAGAAGGTCCCCAAAGAAGCCAAAGTTAGTTCTCCTGAAGTCTGGGGTTGTGATGGTACTCATTACCCTGCTTTCCTCCTCTCAGGATGCTGAACTTCATAACCCTGAGGTCACTGCAGCCAAGGCTCCCCGCACCCATCACAGCTCCAACCAGGCTTTCCTTATTTGTTAGTATAAGGTTGAGCAGAGCAGCACATCACTCCTTGTTGGTTCCTCCACCACCTGCATCAGAAAGTTACCGTCAGTACTTCCCAGGAACCTCCTGGATTGTTTGTGCTTTGCTGTGTTGCTTCTCCTGCAGATGTCAGAGTGGTTGAAGTTCCCCATAAGAACCAGGGCCTGAGACTGCGAGGGTGCTTCCAGTTGTCTGTAAAAGGCCTCATCTGCTCCCATCTGATCAGGTGGCCTGTAGCAAACACCCACACAGTGTCACCCTCGCTGGTCTGTGCTTTTATCCTAATTCATAAACTCTTGACTTGCTCATCATCCTCCCCAAGGTGGAGCTCCATGCATTCCAGGTGTTCTCTTACATAAAGGACACCTCCACCACCACATCTTTCTGTCCTGTCTTTCCTAAAAGCATGTAGCCATTCATGACAACATTACAATCATATGAGCTGTCCCACCATGTCTCCATAATCACAATGAGATCAAAGCCCCTGACTACACACAGATGTCTCAATCTTCCTGTTTGTTTGCCATAATATGTGCATTGATGTACAGGCACTTCTGAGAGGTATTCAAGCATGTTCATTTCCCAGGAGAGGTGCAAGAGGATACCCCATAGATATGTTAGACTACACAATAGTTAACTACTGTATAAGAGATCTCTTTGCAAGTAGGGAGTGAATCATGGAGCTATTTGTTTCCCTGAATTTTCATTGCCCTAGTGGTCTTTCAGCTATTGCCAGAATTTTTTTAGTTCAGTGCTTGTATAGGATTCTGAATGGATCATTTTCAGTGGTAGGTTTGTACAGAAAATGTGGATGATCGCAGTTTTTCCTCTTCCTCCATGTTCCTATGATACGAAGGTAATGCTTTCTTCAACACGAAATGGGAGGGTGAAGCTAAGTAATAGTAGAACTTTTCCTAAAACATGTAATATTTTCCAAATCTTTGAGAATATGGAGCTTCATTTGATATAAATAATGCCAAGGCAATCACTGACTTTGTAACTGTCTGCAAGGTACAGGAATTGAAAACAATAGATTTCAGGTTGTCATTTTGAAAGGATAAAGTTTGATCTAATTCAGCTAGATCTAATTCAGATTAGATGCTTTTGAGTTTGGAATGAAACCATTTTTGTCAGTGAAAACTATATTTTTGATGAACTTTTTATTTTTCTAATGAAAAACATAATCAATATGAGAAACTTCAGCCAGAAGTATGTAAACTCCCCTGCACTCTTTCCAAGAAAATTTTCCAAGCACTTGGAAATAAAAAATGTTCCCCCCCCCAAAATCTGACAATCTAAAAAGTCTTCTAACAGAGATTATAGATTCTAATGCTCCATTCCTTCAGGTGTGAGAAACAAAGCGTTCCTTCAAATAATCCTGGTAGTCTGTATATCACCCTCCTATGCAAATCAACAGCAGAACAGTGAAAGGTAGTGGGATATTATTATGTCCCACTTTGTTCAAGTCAGCATTAAAGATCCAGTTGATCTAGTATGCTTTTTTGTGCCTTAAACTATGTTTCCATATGTGTTGCCCTCTGAACAGTGAAGAATTTATGAAATAAATTTAGGGATAAAATAAAATCTAGTCAGCATTTTATTCAACACTATGCACTAAAGTATGCAGTGCTAACAGTCAATGGCCTCAAAAAACTTTATTTAATGGCACAGTAAGGCCAAGTGTAGCTTTACTGGCAGGTGTGATACCACAACTCATGCAGTGTATGATGTTAAAAACTAGAAAATGCCTTTTAACAGGTGAGGAGATGGCCCTTCATGGTCTTCTTAAACAGCCGCATTTCAGAGGACTTAATTCTGGTTTATATTGTACATATATTGTAGATATTGTAAAATACGTTCATACTGTGATCCAGAAAATTATTTTTTGAAATTCCAAATATCACCCCTCCCAATTCATCTTGTAAAATATTGATCCTCCTCTCCATTTGACATAAACCTTTTTCAGCCCTGACTTTGTTCTATTTATGACAAATTAGGATAACCAATCAGCATTTGCATAATAGGCAGTGGGTTAAGAGTGGAGAATGAAATAGCATTCAAAACAAAGAGATTAAAGGGGAGAGTCAGGAGAATGGGGTATTGTTGGCTGTTTTGTAAATATTTTGTCAGTGTAAAAAAAGTGGCTTCTGTATACTTCTAGAAGAGAGGTAGGTACTATAAAATTTTATCCTAAGTTACTTGCAGCTCATGAGTAAATATGGAGTGACCTGTAAAGCTAAAAGTTTCTGTCTTACTTCTTTGACCTTCTTTGATCTGCCAGTTAGACAGATTTATACTGTTGGAAACTACAGCTGTTCTGTTCTATTACTTCCCAAACTGAAATTTGTTTATTGTAATCATAGTTTCAGTTAAGCTAAGATTGTTTTATGATAATATGAATGCATAAAGGCAAATAATTACCATATTTTTTAAATAATAAAAAAATAATCCTTAATTCTTCTTCCTGTCCCATGTGTCCTGGAAGCAGGAGCAAAAGAGTTTTAAAACCTTTGACTTAAGTAGCATAGAGACTGAACTTTGTTTACCTGGGTTTTTTTAAGTTAATTTTGCAGGCATCATGGCTATGTTGGCAAACTGTCCATGTTTGCTTTTTCAGAATGTGATTATTGCTCATAAAAGTAGTTTTAATTGAATACTTATGTCATGAATGGCTTGTAGCATGCTTCAAACTGCATGCCTCTATTTATATGACTATAGTTTATTTTTTAGAGCTCCCTGTATAACAATACTGGGAAATTACTAAAGGATTTTTGCTATTCAGCTGGGTGATTTTAAAAGATATTGCTGTTATACTGGATTATTGGCATTGTTGCTTAGGAATAAAAACTTAAGAAAATTATCCCTTCCCCCTTTCAAACAAAGCCACATCTAAAAAGGTCACAAAAGGAAACACACAATTCAAATAATCTCCTTGCTGTATCTGAGATTAACTTGGACACAGATGTTTCAATTTATAGTTTGATCTGGCATAATATATACATTTAAGAAAATCCTGTTTTGTATTGCTTCTATAAACACTAATGTCTGATAGAAACATGCTGGCTTTTCTGCCATCTACTTGAATCAGAAACCTCAGAGCCAGTGCTTAGAAAGCAGGAATCTGACATTTGGAAACCTAAATTAACTCTTTCAGCCTTTGGCTGCAACTTCTCTTAGCCTTTTCCCTGACTTTCAAATGGCAAATCCATTTGTGGTTTTCTCAGTTTAAGCTGCTGTGGATAATTATTAGTCTTTGTTCTTGCTGCATTTAAAGATGAAATGATTCAGTGCTGTTCATTATGGCTCATTTCCGGCCCACACTGTAGTCATTAAATTTCTGAGATACTATCAGAGAAATCATTGACATTGTTCATACACCATGATTAAAATGTCCCCTGCCGCCCCCCCAGCCCCCCCGTTTGTTAGGCATCAGCCCACCTGTGTGTAAAGGGAAATGGCTTTGGCATGATCAGAATCTTTATGGGAGGTCATGAATAAGAAGTCTTTGTCCTTTTTTTGGTGAAAAGCAGTTTCGCCTTTGTATGCAAATAGCATTATCTAAAAAATTAATTGCTTTCTATGAATCACAGATATCACTCAGAAATCAGTTGATTTTTATATTCCATAGGTGAAGTTATCTCACTTCTGATTGTGTATTTCCCAGCAAATTCTGCTCACAAGAACTGATATTCAGTTTACTTAGGAAAATAATTAGTGTCTACTTTACAGTTTTCTGCCAGTTATCCTAAAGAAGCAGGGCATAATAACCAGAATACCTGACAGACAGTCAGGGAATCCTGAGAATGGGGAGGATCATATCCAATCTCTTGTTTTTATCTTCAGAGTTTGGTTGGCACCTGTAATAAGGAGGTAATATTTCTGTACAATGAGGTTTCTATATGTTCAAGTAAATATACTGCAGTCCACAAACTGACTTTCTGTTATTTCCAGAGTTGGAGGATTTAATTTTGCAAGCTGCTTACTCTTTGTAGGTTTGTTCATCTTGGTAGCTATTACATTTGGCAGTAAGTGCACAATTGTTTCCATATTCCCTTAGCTAGGATACAACCATGGCATTTATGAAAATTTAAGCAACAGTCATACCTCTGCAGGGAAATGAAGGAAACAACAAATCAATAACTGATGAAAGAATTATCATCGACTTAGCTAAAAGATTAAAAATTTAAATCTGTAGGGGGCAGATTCGTGGAGTGATATAAAGCCATGCTTGTTTAGATATATTATTTCTTGGGGGGTGGGAGTAAAAGAAGGAAGACTTTCCCATGCGCTTTGCAAAATGTAGAAATACTACTTTTAGTGCTACTGTATTACATTTCTATGAAGCTTGCTTGAAAGGCAAAACTAAGGGCTAAAAGCCCCACAACAACTTACTCCTGTAATGATAAGGCATGAGTTTACTGTCTGGCCTCCTTTAAATCTCCACTTGAGTGATGAGCCTTCTGAATCTCCCAGATTGCCGCAGGTGCAGGGGTAGTGCAGGCAGCAGCCCAGGCCCAATAAGTTCAGGGTTTTGAAGGAAGGTTGGTAGTCTACCATGTTTCTTGGACCATCTGTTCCCCTTCCTCACCTGTTTGCTCTACCAAAGTCCAGATCCAGCACAACTGGTGTGGTTGGTCCAGGCCCTGCACTTAAAGAGCCACTGAATTAACAGCTATGCAGACATCCAGCAGCATGCCTGGTAAGCTGACTGTGAGGAAGAAGGACTTTGGAGGCTGAAGATGGAGAAGAGGGTCTAAGAAGTGCCAGAAAGGATATATTTTTTTTAATTAATAGTAAATTTTACTGATTTTTCTATGTAGCCTTTAAAAAATGAGGGTGGTCTGATATTTGAAGTCACCCTATATTTGGGCCGATATGGTAGTTCTGGCTAAATCCATGAGAACAGACAGTGTCTACAAGGATACACCACAATGAGGTGGAGAAAAAGCATTCAAAATCTGTTTTGGCAGAAATTGGTTAATTAAGTATGCTTAGCATTACACAAGACCTTAGCTTGGCCATTTTGCTATCTTTGTTATATATGTGGTTCCCCAGGTGTATATCAGGATGAAATGTTTAAGTACTTTTTTCATAGGGAAAACATAAAAATTATGCAATTGCATGTTTTGGACTGAAGAAATATATAAGTTTGCATTTCCCCATGAAACTCTCTTTTTGAAAAAAAAAGAAAATCTATGGGTAGAGTTATGGGGTTTATGTCCTATATTGAGGGAAATGGAAGTATTTTTTTTGTTAGGCCCTGTCACCTCCTGAATCTGAACACAGATTCAAACAGCAAAAGCCAAGAGAGAGATATTAATGATAACGTTTTAAGAACATTGATAGATCAAGAACAACAAGTCAAGACCCTCTCAGTGTCTCAAACGGAGACACTTGGGACAATGGCCCACATGTTCTTCCAGATTTAGTAGCTGTTGCTAGACTTATATTAGCTGATATCTCTTTGGGTACGAGTCATATGGTTGAAATAAACATATCGAGGTTCATTGCAGTATTTTCTGAACGTAAAAAAAAATCTTTCATGGAGGAAAAATATGATTCTGGCCAGCCAAATGGGCTAAAACTGTATATGGAAGACCTTGGGGATATAGCAGATTATAGGCTTAGAGACTTGTTAATTTTCTTCTCATCAGTATATTGTGTAGCTTGTTTTTGACACACAGTAGACTTCAGTAAATTCAAGGTCTGTTTCTTCCCAAATATGGAATAAATCAATGAAAACGTAGGAATAATTTACATTTAAAGGAAATTAATGGCACAACAGGAACTTAACAGAATTCTCTTTCTCGACATACAGTTCTAGAGGTAATTTACAAAAATTATTTAGTCAACTCTAATTTCATTTTTTAATGATGTCTGTTAGAGACACAGTGTGAGTAAACAAATTAGAAAAAGTGGTTTTAAAGTAGTTTATGGGGTTTTTGAGGTAGAGAATGTAATAAAGAGGTTATCAGAAAGTAATTCAATAGTAATTCAATTTAAAACACATAATTAGGACATAATTCCTCTGGCCTGTCTCATTACCGAAGCTATGTCAAGAGGCCAAGGAGCTGTCCTTTATGTCATGGATTTTTGTGGTATAAAGGAAAGTCTTAGGTGGTAAATTTTTCAATTTCCAGAGCTGTAGCAGTCAAGTGTTTTCAGTTTTTTTTCTAATGGACTACTAGCACTCCTGTACCCCACTCACCCCTTGCCCCCTCAGACCCACTACCCCTTGCTCAGAGTTGCACTATGGGCTAAAAAGGTTTAAACTTCAAGTATGATTCTTACAAGCAGAAGATGAGGAAGAAAGCAGTGCTACTGTGCAGTGTTGTAAAGCTTTTACCATTAACTTTAACAGTGAGTCAAGTAGCTGTGTAGATTTGTGTGTACATAGACAACAATTAGCTATCTTGGTATAAAGCTGACCAAAGTCTTTGCCTAGGTTATCCTTGATTGACTCTATTTTTTTAAAAAATCAACTTAATGCTTGAGATTAGAACTTTCAGTAGAACTGAATGCAATGGTTTAAGCGTAGAATTCCTTATACAAATGAACAAACTGTTCTGGCAGTACTCACTCTTGGTTGCAAATGTAAAAGAAATGAATGGCTGCTATAGTCTATTTCCCATCTGGTTTTAACAGTCTGTTTCTTTTTTATTTTCTAAAATGGGCTTCTATTTAGCAAGTTTTTACTTTGGTAATTAATGAAGGACTATCATTTTTTAGTATACATCTGTGAAGCTTTTTGAATTGTTATTGTGTCACCATGCTTAGGACAGCAGCTTGAGTTAAAGCCAAAGACAGCTTTGAATCATTTGGTATCAAGGTACTAATGAGCTCTACAGACATTTCAAATACAATTTTTCCATCTTCAACCAGGTGTGGCTTAATCCACTCTATTTTCCCATAAGCAATAGGATGTCCAATATATAACTTTCTCCTCATACTCCAAAGAATGTTTCCAAAAGGTTAAAGTTATGTTTTTTGCAACTTCTCTTTTCCTAATGTTAGATTACTATCTATTTCCACCCTGAAATCTGATGGCCTGAGAATAAATGCTTTTTCCTCAAAATCTGAAATCATGAATTACAGTATGTAATTCTGATTTATGTGTGTGTTTCCTACTTTTAAAAACTGTTTATGAATCAAAGTAAAAAGCTGTTTCTACAGGGTTAATACTCAAGGATAATTTTTCTACATTCTAGCTGCAGCTGTGAATAAATTACATTCAGATTCCAAGGAAAGAAATTAAGTATTTAATGCTGTAGGGAAAGCATTGAAGTAATTGCAAATGAATTTATCAGGAATTCATTCCTCTTGATTGATGTGCAAAGTGGAAGCATGTAGGACACTAAAAGGGTCTTGTATAAATCTTGATAGTATTTGCTGCTGCTTCTCAGAGAATGCGTGTATGTTCTGCTATTGATTTGTTTGCAGCCAGACATTTTCAAACTATAAAATTTCTGTCTACTGACATGTCTGTGCATATATCTTAGGAGTTCTGTTCTTTGCCCCAGCACTAGGAGAAAGGGTGCCAGCTGTTGCCTCAATATTTTTGACTTGTTCCACGAAAGATTTTGTTGTCAGTGCCCAATTGCCAGAAAGTGTTGGGTCTGCTATTTAAAGCAGTTAGTAAGTTTTTTCAAAATTTTCTTATAGTCAGTATGCCCTTTGTAGCTCATTCATCTTCTTTAGAAAACATTCTAGTTACAGGTTGGCTACTCTAAGATGTCATCCAAACTTATTCTTTGGCTTTATTTCCCATGTGGCATTCATCATGCTAATCAGTCCAAGGGTGATGATAACTTTGATCTGAAGCAAAACCTATGGACCTCCACTTGTCCTCTTGGTATAAACAGATAATTCCACAAAGCACCTGCATCTGCTAAAAGTACCCCACTGAAGTAATCAAGATTGCATGTACGGGTATCTTATGGGTAATTGAGAAGGTACTTGAGAATCTTCTGAAGTATAAATCTTAAGTATATATCAAGAAATAGCATTTTTTTTTAATTAGCTACCTGTCTTGAATGAAAGGAATTCCCACCCGAGGAAAAATAACCTCACATGATGATTATTTTGTGTTAGTGCAATCATTTATATTTTTTTTCTGTAGATAAAAGGTTCATGTATTTGAATTCAAAGTGAGATGCTTTTCTATCATTCTAGTTCCTATTATCAGTGATAATTCCACTGATAACAGAATAGCATACCCTTCCTTTGGTTTTGGTTTCGTTTGGTTAACAGAAGCACAAGAAACTAAACCACAAAATCTAAAAAAGGAAGTTTAAATGTATTTTTTATACAAGCGGATCTGTAATAAAAACAAAATCCAGTGTTTAAGCTTTATAGAAATAATTTAATGACCAGCTGCAGCAATAAACACCTTCCCGTTTTGATTGGGTCTTGACTCCTCCATCCAGTGATTAATTGCTCCATGGAAGACAAACACATTACATTATACCTTAAGTATAACATCCTGTTTTAAAGATTGCACTAGTGCAGTTTAAATGTTTTTGATTCTGTTCAGACTTTAAAAGGATGGATCCTCCATTTATTATTACTCCTTGCATATATTTATGACAAAGGCAATAACTGGCCAGTATTTTCTTTCTCATACACAGCTTTGGCCATGCTTGCATTTGTATCTCTTAGATAGAGAGTAGTGTAATATTGTGATGTCACAACTTGCTTTCATTGGAAGCATCATAGATAGTACAGGATGGAGATTGCTTTTTATTTAAATTGTGGGAAAAATGAGAACTTCTTAATAAAGTTACGTAACTGGTTCCTATGCAGGATGGAACATGCAAGAATGTATTATTATTAAGGCCATACTCATTGCAGATAATGGAACAGCCACTAAGAGAGATTTTAAAATATTTTGGATATAAGCAAGATTTTAGCTGATTTCCTCTAAGAGGGCAATAATGATAGTCAAATCTCTAATTCATCCACTCCTTTTCTTATGCAATTAGGCTTCCTTTCCCAAGGAAGCATGAAAAGGAGACTCTTTATGACACTAGGAGCAAGAAATCTGGAGTATATGTGCTTCGGTAAAGGTTGTATCCATATCAGAAATAAGAACTTAATTTGGTTTTTTGAATTGTGTTTTATTTCACTTTGTGCTGTAACTTCCATCCGAGAGTGTTATCTTGAATTTCTTTGCAGAATCACAGAAGGGTTGAGGTTAGAAGGGACCTTTTGAGGTCCTCTGGTCGAATCCCCATGCTCAGGGAGGGTCATCTGGAGCCAGTTTCCCAGCATAGTGTCTATTTGGATTTGAATATCTCCACAGAAGGCAGAAGATTCCACAGCCTATTCCAATCAGGCACTGCCACAGTAAAACAGTGTTTCCCGATGGTCAGACAGCACCTCCCATTTGTACCTGTTGCCTCTTTTCCTGTCACTGAGCACCACTGAAGAGCCTGTCTTCCTCTTTACACTTTCCTTTCAGGTATTTATGTAGATTGATAAAATTCCCCCTGAGGATGACTTCTCTCCAGACTAAACAGTTGCAGCACTCTCGGCCTGGGATGTTCTGGAATGATGCCTTTTATGAAAAATCAGCACAGTCTAGCAAATATTCCTTTAATGGTTTCTCTGATGAACCTATCTAGAAAAAACATAGATTCTTGAATGGGAACAGGGGTAGAAGCAAGATTGTTTCTTTCTTTTCATATCATAGCATCATATCATAGAATGGTTTGGGTTGGAAGGGTCCTTAAAGATCATCTAGTTTCAACGCCTCTACCATGGGCAGGGACACCTTTCACTAGACTAGATTGCTCAGAGCTCCATCCAACCTGGCCTTGAACACCTCCAGGGGTGGACTGTCCACAGCTTCTCTGGACAACCTGTTCCAGTGCTTCACCACCCTCACAGTAAAGAATTTTTTCCTAATATCTCGTCTAAACCTATTCTCTTCACAGATTGAATCCATTCCCCCTTATTCTGTCACTACATGCTCTTTTAGAAAGTCTCTCTCTGTCTTCCTTGTAGGCTCCCTTCAGGTACTGGCAGACTGCAATTAGGTTACCCAGAAGCCTTCTCTTTTCCAGTCTGAACAAATACAATTCTGTCAGCCTTTCCTCGTAGGAAAGGTGCTCCATCTCTCTAATCATCTTGTTGGCCCTCCTCTGGACTTTCTCCAACAGGTCAATGTCCTTCCTGTGCTTGGGACCCCAGAGCTGGACTCAGTACTCCAGGTTGGGCCTCACCAGAGTGGAGTAGAGGGGCAGAATCACCTCCCTTGATCTGCTGGCCACTCTGATTTTGATGTAGCTCAGGACACAGTTGGCTTTCTGGGCTGCAATCACACATTGCTGACTCATGTCCAGCCTCTCATCCACCAGCACTCTCAAGTCTTTCTTGACAGGGCTGCTCTTGATCTGTTCATCTCTCAGCCTGTACTGATACCGGGGGTTGCCCTAACCCAGGTCCAGCACCTTGCAATTAGCATTGTGAAACCTCCTGAGATTCCCATGGGCCTACTTCTCAAACTTGACCACTGGGTCCCTTTGGATGGCATCCTGTCCTTCAGGTGTGGCAACTACACCTCTCAGCTTGGTGTCATCTGCAAATTTGATGAGGGTGTCCTTGATTCCTTTGTCTGTGTCATTAATGAAGATATTAAATAACACTGGTCCCAGTATGGACCCCTGAGGGACACTGCTTGGCACTGATGTACGTTGGAACTCTGAGCCATTGACCACTACACTCTGGATGTGACTGTTTCAAATAAGCAGCTTGTGAATGGTTAATGCACATTTCTTTGCTGGTAGTCTTTGCTTGCTTGCTGTGTTTTCTGATAGCCATCTGAGAGCCCAGAGTGAGTGGAACTTTAAATAAGTCAGAAAAATGAGGCACTAATATTACGATCCAGAGCAGGGGGGTGACAGCATCCTGCTGAAAAGGTGCCAACAGTATGATCTCTAGTGAAATCTAGAGCTTAAGGGTAGTGTTTAGTTACCATCCAGTCCCAGAAAGATGGATATAGTCACCTTGGCCATTGTGAGAAATAGGTTAGACTGAGATAAATCTTTCTACTCATTTCATGATCTAAAAGGAAAAAAGACTTGATGGACCTAATTTAAATTGCAGCTAGGTGAAATCAACTATGTTAAGGCTTGCATAGTAAAGGTAATGTAAAGTGAAAATCGGGTTGTTTATGCCTTGAGGTACAAGATTTTTAGAGCCAAAGACCTAACATTAGGTTGAATAATCTTTATCATTGGACTTCAGAAATTGTAAATTTATGGTTGTTAGCACCCTCTAACATAGGTGTTGTGACTTGTCTGCTTTATCCAGAGGAGCCAATTAGGCAATAAAAACACAAATTGAGATATTTCGTTAGAGTGTTCATTTAGATATTCAAATAAGAAAACCTCCATCAAACATTTAATTGTTATTAAAGGCAATGAGTCAAACTATTTCTTGTGATTCTCTTGTACTTTGTGACAAATCTGACTGCATTTGAGTCAAGTAGTACAATAGGGAGCTAGTAGTTTTTAGTACTTCTTAATGGAATAGCTGTCAGGTATTTAGCTGCTTCTTAAAAGTAAAAACTTCTTGTTAACAGCTGATTATTGGTTCCCATCACAAGTGCAACATTATTTGGGATTTCTGAAAAGGGGAGCAATATTGAAATTGAAATATTCAATTCAAGCAGTGGAAAAGTATAGTTTAAATGTGCATGCAAGAATATAGGAAAACAATTCAAAATAAAAGTGATAAAAATTCAGCAGTAGAAAATTGTTTGAAGTCAAAAATAATCTGAAGTCAAAATATCAGTTAAAAAAATCATCCTTTCGAACTTTCCTTTTTTTGATGGAGGTTTTTTTAGATATTATTTAGATAAAATTTCTCCCGTGATTTGGCAGATGAAATAGAAAAATACAGTAACTTTTTCTGGTGGTAAGGACAGATTTGATTTCCAGCTTGTATTTTCCATTACTATGTGATGGTCTGTAGTTATCTTTATTTGTTCTTCTCTATTTTCTGCAGTGATCAAAGCAATAAAGCCAATCTAAACCTGTGTATGTGCAATCTCAACATATTATGAATTTATAATCTGAATCCATGTAGTTAGAGATCAGCAAGACATGCTTGGGACAGCATGTATAGCAAGTGACACTTTATGTATTTCATTCTCTTGGTGTCTAGATATGAAAGCATGTCTGTGCAGATAGTGTAGCATTCAGAAACCAATTCACTGAGTTTTGATAAACATTTGTATTACTACTTGCACAAATGATCCTGCAGGATACATTATCCTCTGTCAAAGTAGGGTAAAAATAAGTTTCTACTGCTCTGATTTTATCAGTTTTAAGGTTTATATGTTAGATCCTAGACCTTTGGAAATATAATTTGTTTTGGGGACTCTTCCTTGAAAGTGTTCTGTGTTTCTGTTTCCTATTTTAATGGATTTATAATGTTAAAAATCAGCTAGTCTCAAATTAAGAAAAAAATTATGCCTTTTTTAAAATTTCAGTCATTACAGAGAAGCCTTTAGACTTAAGGTATGTTCATGTTTTCGTACACCACTAGTATCTTGATTCTTGTTATTATTCTTTTCTTGGGTGCTAGTAATGGGTTTGCCTTATACTTTTTGCACAGGATATCAAGAACAAGATGCTGTTGATAAAATGGTTTTTAAGTTGAATTAGTTCAGTAGTTCTCATTACTGTAGACATTTCTGAACTTACATCCATGTATTATTCCTGTGCAAAGTCATGGTGGAATCATCCACTTCATAGTATGCAATGAGAGCAGTGCAAAAATAGTTGTAGCTTTTGAACTGATATAGAAAAACTGCTGAAAATAAATAGTCGTCACATCAAGAATTCTTTTAAGTAGTGCACAGAAAAGTTGAAAATACAAATTGACAGAAGTCAATTCAGAGAGCTTTCAGAATAACTTCTATTTACCCATTTTAATATCAGCAGCCACAGTATATATTGTAAACTTGACAGGGCTGAATGTGAGCCAGCCTGTTGTCTGCCCCCAGACAACTGGTGAAGGACTGATCCTGTTCTCCAAGACTTTACTGGGAATCCTCAGGAGGCTAGGAGGAAAAGAAAAAAACACATCATCTTGCAGTTCCCAGCTTCTGGAGAAGTGGGGGCAGAAAAATAACCCAAAAAATACCTGAAGATTTCTGAGTTTTTCCAGGATTATGGGTGTCCTTTTCCTTCCACTATTTATTTATATTCATTAAAATTCAGATGTAGCCTAGGAAGTTGGCCAGTTACTGCTGTATTGAAGAATACTATTAGTCCATCTGATGGTTTGGAGGAAGACAACCCCCTCTCCGCCTTTATTCCCTTCATAATGCACCTGGCCAGTTGTGCAATGCTAACCAGTGAACAGCTGCTAACAATGAGGAAATTGTGCTCATAAGAAGTAGCTCAGGATCTTATGGTTATTATCTGGGGAGAAATTGAAGCACTAGGGACTTGTTTCTTGCCAAGTTGTGATTTTTTTTTTTCTTTTCCAAATTGAAAAAGTTGATTCTGTGTTGAATCAAACACTTTTTATCATCTCTGTTTATGACTTTGTGGAGCTGGTTTCTTTAGAAGGACTTCATTTCCCCATCATTTCCTCTTCCCCTTCCCCTTTTACTGTTCCTACTCCCTCCTCTGTAATCCATCTGAGCGGATTAAGGATTTTACAGTTGAGAAAGAGCTAGGCATTGGTATAGCTGTTTAAAGTATAATGGGTAATTTTTCCTAGCAGTAATGTTTGTCTGCATTAATGTTGCCAATATATGTGTAGGTGAGTATGTGGATACAAATTAGCATTTGGAGTACATTTTACAGGCAGTGTGTGCGTGTAGCAAGTCTCTGCAAGTATATCCTCTCAAGACATTCCCATTTACTGAGTGTCCCTCCTGCAAACATCTTGTAGTACTTTAAAAAAAGAAAAAGTAAACAACAATAAAACCCCATCAAAAAATCCAACACAAAACCAAAGAGGATATGAAAGTTCAGTTCCAAAGTTTAGGCATGATTGAAGCTTAGCTAATAACATAAAGAACTCCATCTATGAAGGGCAGTCAGTCCTTTGGGCTTGAGAAAATAAGCAGAAACATCTAAACTCTGATGTTTTAATTTGAGAAAGTCTCCCATCCTTCACAGCCTGAATTAGGCATATGCCTCTGGGACAGCAAAGAAATCCATAAAATGAATGTAGTGAATAATTTTCTTTGGTAACTATGAAGATCTCACATTGACTTAAGTCTTCACTCTGGCAGAGTCCTTTAAGTATAAACAAATTCAATTCAGAGTGGCTAGGCAGGAGTTTTGGAAGTAACTAGCAGTACTTTTACTGCTCTATGTGAAAGTTGCTGGTTTTTTTCTATAACAGCTTCAATTGATTTAGATGCTATCAAGGGACATGTAGCAATCACCATTAATTTATATACTCGTTATTTTAGTACATACTTTTCTATAGACCTTCCTGTTTCATATGAAAATGATCCAATTGGAATACTCTATCACAGTTTTATTTCTTCCTACCAACTGACTACACTTCTATAAGGGCATAAGAAAGTAAAACTGTTTCTGGCTTGAAAGTATGTCTGTTATAATACAAACAAATGAATATGCTGTTCTGTATGGAAATATGCTAAAAAGGATCATCTTATAAAATCTACTATAACTGAAAGAGTTTTCAGGAGTGGATAGGAAACAAGTGATCCGTAGCAGACACGACTGATTATCTATTAAGCAATGGTCATGGTATTTAGGAGAAAATGAAAATATACTAGGATCACTTTAAATACAACTCATTTTCTCTGTTCTTCATCTTGAAATAAGCTACAGACCTTATCCAACAGAAAGTTGAAAAAAAAAATACAGTGAAATTACCTCTCTTTTCACCTTTTTCTACAAAGAGGAAGAAAGGAGAGTACTTGGACTTATGTTCTGAAGCTAGCACCTGGGGTACCATTGCGTGGATGTCAACCATGTAGGCAGCCTTTACCTGAAGACCTTGACATTGTGTTTACAGGCTGAATTTCAGTGAGTATGTTTGTTCCTTTGACTTGTGAACCTGCATGTAGCCAGTCCTGAAATAACTGTGAACACTTTACTTGGAAACTTGCACTGAACCTGACATTTCTAGTCATAATTATGGCTGGTAGATCACAATATCTGAAAGTGTTCCTTACAAAAAGAAAACTTCCTTTGAATACCTCCAGCTGCCTTAAAAATTGGAATTTCTGATCAGATCAACAGAATCCATGAGTATCTTGCTGTGACCAAGGAAGCAAGAACTAAAACCTGAAAACAAGTATCCCATGATCTTGTTGACGTAGTTTGGGCCAGTCACAGAGAAAGTATTTGAAGCCTTGAGGAAATTCTGGCTTACCACATAGCTGATGCAAAGTAATGAGACCATCTGGCCTTCATAATAACTGAAATCATCTATGCCAGCTTCAGAGAAGATATCATTCCATCATTTCTTATTTTGGAGAAATGTACATTTCATGCCAGTGCCTTCATAAATTGTACCTATGCTTCTTCCTATCTCATCTCATGTTCTGTCTCTTTGTTTTAGCAAGACTGAAGACTAGTTGACAGCAACTCATTCTCTATAATACCTTGATTCTCTTAGAACGTGTTTACCATGAGATGAAAGAAATAATGTAAGCTCCAGAGGAAATAACAAACGTTCAAGTTCTTGTTGCTAATTTCACTTCAGCCTTTGACAGATTTAAATGCACAGTGCATGTACAGCCTATGCAAGGTATAAATACAATGTAAACTCACTCTTCTAGAACATACAGCATTTCAAAGGCTACACCCTTAAGCTCACATGGATATCTTTTTTTCCTCTTTGTTATCCAGGACTTTGCAGAACAACTGAACCCCACAGAAATGATACTGTACAATTCATGCTTGCAGTGGGACTTAGTTACAGTGTATTTTCCTTAAAATGTTATTTATTAGTGCTAATATGTTTGGATTTTAATGATTTGAAGATATGTTAGTAATTCCAGACTAGATTATTCCATTTGTTGTAATGGTGCATATCTAGTCTAACTCCACTGAGATGGGTAGAAATACTTTGGAATTCTTCAGTTAGAAGCCAGTCTGCAAATACTACTAGCTGCTGAGGCAAATCTGCTTCCTGATACATATATGTATATTTAGGGTTTTTTCCAACAGTTTTTATTTTGCTCACCAAAAACTGGAAGAGGCTTTGTTTTTCTGTCACAGCAGAACAAAACACATTTTAAGGAAAAAGGAAGAAAGTTGCTGTGAAAGACTTTAGTAAAAGAGATTGTTGTTTGTTCAAACAAATTACTGTTTAAACAATTTTTAAGCATTTCTCAGGGCATAACATGGTCAGCATTCATGCTGCAGGATTAGAATTCTTTGATAGACATATGTTTATTTACAAAGTTTCCTGCATGGAGAATGGAAATAATTTAGTCTTATCAAATAGCAGCTAGCCCTCATTTTGCATGTCATGATCTTCAGGTTGATGTGGCGTTTTTCAAACATGAGCAATCGATTGTCTTCAACATTCCTACTTACAAATTCTTCTGCTTCACTTTATTGCTGTTAAATTTCTGTACTAGTCTTTCTGATCTTAATTTCATCAAGAGCTTTTGTTAAATATATATTACGTTTGAGCATATTTTATTATGTCTTAGAGAGGCACTGTTACTTATGCAAGCTCATAAGCCATTGTTTCTCATGCTGTTAGACCCACTGAAGTCAAGAAGACCATTTATATGAATAGAGGCATGAAAAACAAGTTCTCAAACATCCCAAGGTATGAAATTCAATCTTGTTAGCACAAATCTGTTTTGGGGCTGTATGAGAGAACCTGCATGTGTCTGTTTAATACCTGGAGCTTTTACATTGTTTCTCTGAATTAAGTTAGTGTGATCCACACTTCTCCCCTCCACCCTCTTTCTTTTGAATCACAGGAGTGTTTAGGATTTTATTTATGATACATTTAAAGATCAATGTACAGCAAGTCTCCTGAAAGAGTATTGTAAAGTATACTTCAGAACATTTGGGAAAATAAACAAATCTATTTAGATATCATTATTAGAACAACCTGATAACTTGATCTCTTCAAGAAACTGACAGTTTTCAAAAACTGACAAGAACAAAGGAGGCAGGTCAGGAACCTGGTAGGACACACCATTCCTTTTTTACTTTGTCCTCCTGATTGTTGCATCTCATTAAGAATTATTTTTATACCAAGAAGTTTCAGAGTTTTAGCTGTGCGCTCTGTTGCCTTCAGAATTACTCTGACAAAATATGCTTGCTTGTTGTTTGTGGATGTATGCAGTACCACATTGCAAGGCTACAAAATTCCTGTTGCAAGGAAGCAGTTGAAGTGCATCTCTCATGAGTGGCACCTCACACCCAGCTACCTAGGTGACCTCCCTGTCCCTTCTCCTACCCACTCCTTGCTTTGCCCATACAGTCTGGCTGATACCTGGAAAAAAGCTGAATCTTCCCCTTCTGAGGGGCAGTGGTGGAGGAGAGGGGCAAGACTAGATCTCCATAGACCCTCCTGCACTGCCCCCAGTACCTGCCTGCTCCATTTGGAGCTACTCTGGCTTCAGGGCCATGATTTTGAAGCCTGCTCTGGATAGTTGAGTAATGTGAATTAAATTCTACCCCTAGCTTTCCCTTTGTAGCATGATCATCAAGCTAAAAGCAATAGATAATTTAAATTCTTCTTAGAGTCAATCTTTAAAATCACATTTCTCACACCACCCTGATATGTTCCTTAAAAAAAGAGAGCATAGGGAATTATACCTAATAGAGGAAAGTTAGGTTTTCTTTCATTCCTTGCTACTTAGAAGTAAAAGCACAAACAGTGATGTTCTGTTCAATAGCTAGAAACACTTTTGACACCTTTATTTCAAACAAGACTGTAGAAAAATAAAGTATCATGCAAATCATTCAACACTGAATTTGTGACAAAATTCAGAATGACATCTTACTCTTTACAGGCTTCCTTTTTATAGCTTTTTTAGGATTCAGTATTGTGATATTTAAAAGAGATTTAAATACACAGGCAAGCATTTGTTTTGGCATGAGAGTACAATGAAAATGGTAATACATTGGCAAATAGGTGAATATTAGATTACATAGAGGCAAAAATTTGTCATTCAAAGGCATTCAGAATTTTTAATATTAATTAGAGAATCACAGAGTGGGTAAGGATGGAAGGAACTTCAGTGGGTTATCTGGTTCAAACCACCCTGCTCGAGCAGGGTCATCCTAGAGCACATTGCATAGGATTGCATCCAGAAAGTTCTTGAATATCTCCAGTGAGGGAGACTCCACAACCTCTCTGGGCAATCTGTTTCAGTGTGTGATTATCTGCACAGTAAACAAGTTCTTCCTCATGTTCAGGTGGAATTCCCTGTGCATCAGTTTCTTCTTCCTGTCCTATTACTTGGCTCCACCGAGAAGAACCTAGTTCCAACCTCTTAACATTCTCTTTTCAGATACTTACAGACATTGATGAGGTCACCTCTCAGTTGTCTCTTCTTGAGGCTGAACAAGCCCAGCTCCCTCAGCCTTCCCTTGTAAGAGAGATGCTCCAACCCCTTAATCATCTTTTTTGTCCTCCAGTGGACCCTCTCCAGGAGCTCCATGTCTCTCTTGTGCTGAGGAGCGCGGAAGTAGAAACAGCACTCCAGTTGTAGCCTCCCCAGAGCAGAGTAGAGGGGCAGGATCACCTCCCACAGCCTTCTGGCAATGCTCTTTCTAATGCACCCCAGGATACCCTTGGCGTTTTTGGCCACAAGGGCACACTTCTGGCTCATGGACAGCTTGTTGTGTACCAGGACCCCCAGGTCTTTCTAAGCAGAGCTGCTTTCCAACAGGTCAGCCCCCAGCCTGTACTGGTGCGTGGGGTTATTATTCCCCACGTGCAGGACCCTACGCTTACTTTTGTTGTATTTCAGACGGAGAAGGCAGTTTACCAGTAGGTGTTCTACTACTGAGGATTCAAACTGCAGCAGTCTATTTCTTCATGTTGTTATGTAGATCCGAACTGAAAATTATACAGACTTCAAAATAAAATTTGGTCTCCTTCAGCCTTCTAATTATCAACTTATTTTTGATCACATACTTTTTTTTCTGTGTGGTCATCCCAAAGTTGTATATAGAGAATAGTTTTAGAATTCTGTGTGCTCCTCTTTCAAGATTTATATGTATTTTATTTATTGAATAATATTCTGTGATACTGGAAGTGTCTGGAATCGTAGAACTATGGCAGCTTGAGGTTTGGTCCTTTATATTGTATGTAACAGACCAAACACTGAAAACCCACTCTTGTACAAGTATGACAATATAAAAAGCATCACAATTTTATTTCCTGGCTGGTTTTTTAGGGGCCAAGTATATACATGTAGCTACAGCCCTTTTTATGGGGGTCAGTTATTGGACAGTCTTTAGT
Organism: Manacus vitellinus; assembly: GCF_001715985.3. Classification (NCBI taxonomy): domain Eukaryota; kingdom Metazoa; phylum Chordata; class Aves; order Passeriformes; family Pipridae; genus Manacus; species Manacus vitellinus. The sequence continues at coordinate 2,053,346 of NW_021940535.1, forward strand.
TACTCCAAGAAATGGCTGATGTTTTTTAAGATAGGTTTTACTATCACTACTTACTGCTATGAAAGTCTTGTTAATGCACTCACCACTACATTATTCTTTGGGGAACTGTGCATACAGGGTTATTTGATCAGGGTCAAGTTTTTATGGATACTCCATGTATTAATTTTGAATGTAGAGTGCTCCCAGGCACACTTCTAAAGCACGAAACATGTTAAAACTAACTTAATTGTTTGCTGAGTCCCCTGAATCAGTGTTTAGAAGCGTGGTTTTGTTACTCTCTTGTACACTGTATGCTGTTGCAGTGGTTGACTGGGTAAAAGTATCAGTTAAGCAGCAAGATGTACAAACTTCAGGATATCATCAAAGCATGGGGATAACCAAACAAGCGTTCAAACAAGAAGAGTTGTACTATGGGCAAAAATCAAAAGCTACATTGCTGTAACCCTCTTGAGGCCAATAAATGTAATTTAAAAATGAATTGGTAATATTTGAGACTTTTGAGAGTTGTCCTGTCTCTCGGTATGTTCCAGTGCAGTGTGACCATTTAGGGCTGTTCTCATGGCACCTGAAAAAAATAGCTTTTATATTTGTATGATTATTTACTATATGTTCTTTTTTCACATTACTTTGAGATTCATATCTGATCTTAAATTGGGAAGCCATCTTAGGTGATTTTTTCAAACCGAGTTGCAAAGTGTCTGCATATGTTGCTTTTTTACATTTTTGCCCGGGGCACAGATTATTCCTGTCACCATATTTTTTGACAGAAAAGGAATAGTAAGTCATCTACTTGCTCATGTTGAGAGAAAATAACACTTGTGGCATTTTCCTTGTTCTGAAGGAAATAAATCCTGTCTTGTTTCATTAAATTTGACTGCTTTTGCAACTTTAAAATTTACAAAATAAAATGCCTTGGAGTTTTTCTGAGCAAAACAGTGATTTTGGTGGGATTTTGAAAGGATGCAGTAATTTGTTCGACTTTCTCAAGAAAAAGTTCATGTGCGTTTGTCCTGTCAGTGAGAAAAACTTCTCACTGCAATAGCTTTGCCAGATGAAATCTTCATTGACCAACACTGCTAAAAAGGCAACACTTGGGAATGAGAATCATCTGCATAAAAAGTCAGAGGCTCTGTTCCATTTATTTATTTCAGAAGGGCCTTTTCTCTTTGACCATCTCTTTTGGTTCCATTCTCGAATGTCTTTCTTTTTAGCAGCATTACTTGCCTGTGGTTTCTCTGCTGAGTTTCTTTTCCACTTGATTTCAAGCTCCTAGTCTGCAGACTGATGATCCATGATGAAATGTCTCTGTGGTTGTGAATCATCTAATGCCCTAGCATTTCTTTCATTAAAAAAAGAAAAAAAGGGAGAAAGAGAAAGTAATATTACAAGCTACAACTTCGTTATATATTTTCCAAAACAACACAACCAAGCAGTGCAATAGATGCAAGTTGAAAAAGTTTAAAAGTGAGTTAGGTTCTGCAAAATAATGCACAAGACGAACGCCACCTATTACCTGGTCTGCTGCTCTCTGTGTATTAGTGCACGTGTCGGTGTTCTGGCTGGTCTGATTCTATGACATTTTCCTGACTGTGGTCCCATCTCCCAAGACTGTGGGTCCTGCTCCTTCTCCTCTCTCTTCTCCATACACTACCTAAACAATAATCGCTTTTCTTATGTACATCTTTTTCTTGTTTAAGGCAATTGGTGGCCATTCTTGCTCTGAAATGACATCTCAGCACTCTCCTTCTCTCCTCTTTTCAGGCTGCTTGAAATGTTTTGTGTGTCTTGCATGAAGTCAGAAACATTTCTTTTGATACTCGACCACACAGATTACTGACAGTCCAGTTCTACTTTACTTTTTGGTGCTGTGTAACACTATACTGCTCAAAAAAAATTCTATTTAAAATAACATGATCTAGGAATTTAGCATGGATCCTGCAACTCATAGCCGTGCTAAGTAGTGTTCTGTTTCACAAGTGGTCCCTTTGAAGTCAGTTGAGTTACACATGCTTACATCATGTCTGAACTTGGTCCACTGTGTTTACAACATGCGTATTTGATATTGCACAGTGGGTGTACATAACTTAAAAAATAATAAAATTTTTATTACTTTGAGTAGTGTGCACATTAAAGAACAGATTTTCATTTGCATCAAGACTCCTTGTGCTCCTTTGGCTATGCTAAAACTAGCATAAATTCCATTAAAGACCAGTTGAAAAATCCCTTTTCATAGCCAATGCTGTTTAAATGGGGCTGCATGTAAACCAAAATGGAGCCCTTCCCAAAAGGGATTTTTTAGTTTCAAGGGAATATTTTCACTTTTTTTTTCTATTTTCCTGTAGTAAAAATACAATAGAATTAATCACTGTAACTTTTTTCTGCTTTTTTTTTAATGTACCATCTTGCAGTGAATCTTCTACGATGAGCAGTTGACCGTTCTTATCCCTGTGAGTTTCATATGAAATATTAACACTTTTTCTAGTCACCTGTATAGCAATGTTCATATAAACAGTAAAAAGACTGCTTATTTCTGGAATTACTCTGAAGAAGAAGCAAAAGCAGAAAGGATCAATCCAAGAACATGATGTCAGTTGGAATTGGTTGTTTTGTTTTGTTTCGTTGAGCGGAGGGCTTTTTTGGTTTTTGGTTTTTTTTTTTTTTGCTTCCTATCTTGGAGAAGGAAGGAAATGCATAAAAACATATTTTTGGACTTTTATGTTTACACCTTGTCAAATATATTAATTCTTTGTTTTTAAGATCCAGTTCTAGTCAATCTGCATAAAATAAGCATTTAAGTGGCTACAAAAATAATCTACTGAAGTTTCAGGAATCTAGACAATCTGGGCCCATGGGCCAAGGCTCAACAAGGGCACTGGCTCCTGCACTTGAGTCACAACAACTCTATGCAACACTATGCAACGTTACAGGCTTGGCAAAGAGTGTCTAGAAAGTGCCTGGCAGAAAAAGACCTGGGGGTGCTCTTTGACAGCTGGCTGAACATAAGCCAGCAGTGTGCCCAGGTGGCCAAGGCAGCCAACAGCATCCTGATCTGTATCAGAATTCATGTGAACAGCAGGACTAAGGCAGGGATCACCCCCCTGTATTCAGCACTGGTGAGGCTGCACCTCAAATCCTGTGTTCAATTTTGGGCCCCTTACTGCAATAAAGATGTTGAGGTGGTGGAGTGAGTTGGCAATGGAAGCTGGTGAAAGGGCTGGAGCACAAGTCTTATGAGGAGCAGCTGAAGGAGCTGGAGTTGTTTAGTTTGAAGAAAAGGAGACTGAGGGGGGACCTTATCACTATCCACAACTACCTGAAAGGAGGCTGTAGCCAGGTGGAGCTAGGTGGAGCTCAGCCTCTTCTCCCAGGTAACAAGTGACAGGAAGCGAGAGGAAGTGACAGGTGAGAGGAAATGACTTTAAACTGAACGAGGAAAGGTTTAGATTGAATATTAGGAAAAATTTATTCACTGAAAGGGTGGTCAGGCATTGGAATGGACTCCTCAGGCAAGTGGTGGAAACATTTGGAAGTGTTCAAAAAACATGTGGAGGTGGCACTAAGTGACATGGTTTAGTGGTGAACACAATGGTGCTGGGTTCATGATTGGACTCCACGATCTAAGAGGTCTTTCCCAACCTTAATGATTCTATGATTCACCTTCTCCAGAAAAAATAAACAGCTAGAAGTAGTGTAAGTGTATTTATTGTTACCTGATACAGAAGTATTGCCTTTTGAAGATGACATTGTATTTGAAACACTAGACAAGAACTTGTGGGATCTGGATCCATTTCTTAACTGGAGCACATTCCTTGTTTGATTCTTGGTAATTTAGTTTCTGTTCACCACTCCATTGGTCTGTCAGTCTGCCTGTCTACTTGTCTATTTATTCCTATGCCTTGCAGAGTGTTGTGAGCATAATGCCACTTCACTTACAAGGTTCTGCCTATCTGCAGGGAGCTGCTAGAGTGGGAAAAAATACCTTCTGCTTTTGTCAGTAGTCTTCCCTGACTTTTCATGTTATTCTGCCCACCAGAGAAAAGGGAAATGGCTGTTGCAAATCTTGGGGGAGAATCCCTGTATACAAAACCAGTGTTTATCTGTATAACCATGTTTGAAGACATTTTATAAGGGAGATTTTTGTCTTGGCATAAAATATTTTGTTTCTGCTGTGCAGAACGGCATGATGTTTACCCATACACAGCTAGTTTGCAGCTTTCCTATATGGTTCCTGGATGCATCCTTCTCATCGTCTTTCCTTTCCTTTTTTAACTGGGAAAATAAGCAATGTATTGGAAATTTTTCTTTATGTGCTGTAGGCTACACTTAAACATCGAGGTCTCAGTAATTTATGTTTTTAATGGATAGGGGTTTTTCCTTTTGGGTCATTTTCACAGAGCAACTTAGGTTGTCCAAACATATTCTGAAATACATTGGGGATTATGGTTTCAACACATGCATGCCTAGGGCCAAAGTATGAGTAACATGAAATTTTTGTTCCATTCCATGAACAAACCACTGTTTTGTGGTGTAACACAAAACATATCTAAGCAGTTTAGATCACTATCAGCCATTACAACGTTAGGTTTTCTATTTATGTGAGTACCCAAAGCTCATTAGAAACTCATTTTGTAGCTCTAGGGAAGTAAGAATTAAAAGCAGTGAAAAATAGTACATTGTATTCTGTTCTAATTATACTCTATTTACTGTACTTACTAATATATATCAAGTGTATAATTTTATAGTTGCAGAGCCCAGCTTCCAAAACTTGTGAAGTCTAGGATTGTTCGTAAAACTGTTGTGTGTGCAGTTTAACTGTGCAACTTTGATTGCATGGACAAACTGGCTGTTTGTGCATGCAGGCAGGCTGCTGATCACTGCTAGTCCCTTTGGGTAATATGAATATCCTTGGAGTGTTTTCCAGTTCCTCCTCTTCACCTGCTCCTAGGCCTGCAACAAAGCTAGTGGTTGCCAGGCCCATAGGGATCATGATGAGGGGACAGACAGATCTATCAGCAAACATCTGCAAATGGAAGAGATCAGATTCTGAGTTTGGATTTTCACTGTTCCATTCTACATTCTGACTGGTTGGATGAGTCTTTATAAAAATCACATCAGTGCTTACCTTTGTCATACAAGCAGAGTCCATCAGACTAAGCTTATGCATGTGGGAGGAATCCTGATGAGTTGACATAAGGTATTAATGTATGAGAATGTGATAGATAGTAGAGCAAGGAGTGGAGGCAGGTCATGTCCTTTGTCAGGGATGGTATTTTAAATTGCTTCTTCTTGTATTGTCAAACTTTACTTTCAAGTTGCAACTCTGTGGCCCCTCTGCCATACTGCTCTCAGCTTTTAATAAGAGGATGAATGCAGAACAGAATCATAGAGAAATAGTAAAGCTTCCTCAGTTAAGGGCAGAGAGAGGGAAAATAACTCCATTAGCTAATAGAAAAAACAAGGGTTTGGACAACCTAGATAAAACTCAGTTATAATCTTCACGTTTCCATGCTCTTACCCTTCACTGGAAATGACTCTCTGTAATAAAAAGATAAGCTGCATAAACTCAATCAAAAATGAGTGTTTACATTTTTTGTAATGTAAAATAATAAACCATTCGCCTAGTAGTAAAAAGCTTATCCATGTGTGCATTAGTGGATTAGAAGCACACTTCACAGGTGGTGTAATATGTAGGTCTGAAACACACTCAAGGCATACGCTGAATCCTAGTGAGGCACACTCAATCATGGCTTATACTGTAAGAGCATATTTAACAGCATTCCAGGTTATATAGCACTTAGTGTAAAATAAGACCTGTGAGCTTGTTGTTCTAACAGAACATGTGTTTTGAAAGAAAAGCTGTGTGTGAGAAAATTCCCTAAAATTCAGATAGCACAGTCCTTTCTTCATGCTCTCAGTGTATTACAGCAATAAAATGAAAGTACCATGCTTAGACTGAAAACAATATGCCTGCTCCACAAAATAAATGTCTGTTTATAAGTCTGTCTTCTTGCGTGTTTCAGTGCCTGTACACCCACATATAGTGAGAAGATGTCACTAAATTAAAGCACAGATATTTGTCCCCAAATTAAGGTCACTTTCGCTTCTGTGCTCTCTTCTTATTTATTTTACTTAATGAGTGCAAGCTCTGTTTTTCTTCATCTTCAGCCTTCCTTCAGGTTTGCTGTTATGCACCTTGTTATAAATTCCTTGGCTTCCAATCAGAGTTTTATGAGCATGGAGGATTGTATTTAAAAATAAAGATTCTGAACACCCATATGTTTTGAGGTACATTTCCTTTCCTCAGAGGGTATATAACACATAAAACAAAAAAGCCTATTTTATTATGGAAATCTGAAAACAATCAGTGAGCCTCTTGTTCAAAGTAACACCAGGTTTGCTTTAATTTTCAACAAATTCAATTTTCTTTAAAGTGCCGTTTATATGCCCATGTTGAATTATAATAGTTAGTAGTAATTTATTGGGGATATTATTCCAGGAATTTTTCTATCTTCTGCCTTTGACCCTAGGGATGTGATAGAGGGGTATAAAGAATGTATGGTGTAGTATGACCCAAAATATAGTACAGGAAAAAGGGTGTTACAACAGAAAGCTTATTTAGACAAGACACGCTGATTGCATTTAGTTAAAACAAACAAACAAATGAACAAAAAAAATCACTTCCGTAGTGTTTATACACCATGAGGATATTACTTATTACTGATTTTTTTCCTTTTTTTTCCTATTAAATTGTCTTAACAGCCAGTGTATTTTCTTGGATAATTCTACAAGAGTCATTGTAGCACAGGGTCTCCTGTGAGCTTTGGATGAAGGCAATAATATTGTTTTTCTGCTAGTTCTTCTGTATAAGCTAAAGGTTCTGTGACAGGATTTGGGATTTTTTCATGTTTTTTGAATCTTTTCAAGCAGAGCCTTGCCATTAGTTTCTCACAAACTTTCTGTGTAAGTCAAATACTGCAAGATGCTGTTCCTGTTTTCACAGAAACAGAATTCACCAGTAGCGATTTCTGTGACTAATAGTGTGAAAAGGTTGTATTGGGCTGTATTTTTTTTTTTTGCTATTTGCCCTTGTAGTAGGAGGTCTGATGTAGGACAGCAGGGAAGCTGATACTTACAAACCTAGCTGCACGTTTTATGTCTGGCATTAGGACTTTGCCCAATGTCTTTGTAGTAAAGTCTCAAGAGACACAGATTTGAATGAAGAAGTAATGCCTCTTCCTTCCCCAGCCTTCATCATGTGACTGGGATTGAGACTATTCAAGTCTACAAAGTTGAAATCTCACCCCTCAAGCTAATCTTGGTCCTTATATAAGTGAGACCAACCAGATAGAGCTATTTTTGCTCTTGTTTGGGGGATTTCTTTACTCCTGAAGATAGATTGAACTGATATTTGATGAACATGTTACCAAACACAAAAGAGTTATTTGAGATCTGAGAAATATTTTAAAAATACTGAAAGTAACAAATTGTAAGATTTATACTAAAATGTCCCTTAACCTCACACAGTGATTCAAGGGAAAATATATAGTGTTGCTGGCTGTTAGTCCCTCTCCACAAAGGACAGTTGTAGAAAAGGCCACAAGCCCTGGGAGATAAGATTCTTTCTGTGGCATCACAAAAATTTGATTATTCAATTTCCCTTTTGTCTCTCTTCCACTGTGAAACCCTTTGCCTAACCTTTATCTTTGTGCATGTAAGACTTGCTGTTTTCAGTTGCCAGAAACAGTAGTGCTGATGCAGCTGATGTAGCAGTGTCATTCCTGATAGGCCACCCAAAAGAACAGTGAGTTGGCTATCAGCCTACAATCAGGTGTGCTTCGCTTGTAGATATTCTCCTGCTATACTGCTGCCGTCTTTCCAGTAACACATCATCTCTCCTGCGCTGTTTTGATGATATAGCATGTTTACAGATTGATGGAGCAGTGGCACCCTTTGACAATGTTATTGCAATACATCATGAGAGACAGCTATTCTTATTGTGTTTTACTTCCAAGGGTGCTTTTGTCTTAAGCAGTAGAGCTGATCTCAGGACTGCCTAAGAAAAATATTGAGACAAATAAAATTCTATCTTCAGAATGACCCATAAATGATAGAAGTGTGAAGTTACAATGTCTGAGTCACAGAGGATAGTGCAGCAACTCTGTCTTTTATGGGATTTTTTCGTGCAGTGCTCTCATATCCTCCAGGATCCTGGAGCAACAGTAATTTGTGTTCTTTCTCGTTTTACAGTATAACTACAAAATCACTGTTTAGTGAGAAGTATTCTTGTTTTGTTTTAATCATTAGGTGGCTTTTAAGATGTGGGCAGAAGCAGGCATGAAAACAAAGGGCGTCTGATCTCTGAAGACAGGGAGCATGGTAGCAAAGAATAGCACTTTGGCACAGCACATGGTGGTACAGGACAACACTTTATGTAACAGGATACAGACCACATGGCAGGCAATTGGCACCACAGGAGAGCACTTTATGTAACACGAGAGATAATCAGCATGTGGCTGGCATCACGGCTTAATAACACATACAATGCGATGAGGAACAATTACATTCTCTCTCTCTCCCCCTCTCTGAGAGCTTACTGAGGGGAAATCCCTGCTTCCCACTCTGAATAGGCATGTGATATTAGATATATTTACTGGGGAAAGACAGGGGTCCAATTCCATTGTGCTAAGCTTTTTATTTGTCTTAATTTATTTTTTAAAAACATGCCCTTTGCTCACTTACTACTGTTGGGGGTACAGACTAAACAATTCAAAGCTTTCCTAAGAAAAAGAGTCACTTTTTAATCACTGCAGTGAGCAGTAGTTTTTGGCAACACTATAATGCTACCAAGAGGCAATTTTAATGAAACAGTCCAGTGCTTCAGAAGCTCCTGAAGTACTAGCAATTTTAAGGAAATACGAGGCTATATTTCTTTTGCCACTTCTCTTTTTAAATCTTAAAAAGAAAACCACAGTGCCCTTTGGTGCCTCTTAAGTGGACACAACTGTTGATTTAAAAGAAAGACGAGCTGGTCTTTATGGTTAATCATTTCAGTCCAACACTCTCTTTTAAAAAGCTAAGTACTTTAAGGTTTTGTTTAAGGTTGCTCACTCAAATCCAGAGGGACTGGAAAAGGTTGGCTGTGGAAAGCCAATTTCCCTACACCGAAGTTTCTTTGGTAGGACTCCAGGAAGGCTTTGGGGCATCCTGATTTCTGTCCTCTCTTTGGCTTATAGTATTTCCTCCTTTTCTAGTGAATGGATGAACTATTTTCTCTTGCTTACGAAGAAAAGTCCTGACGTATGTTTCGCAATAGTTTTTATGCTGGTGTAGATTCGTGTATGCCAGCGCCAAGGAAAACAGAGAACAAGTTACACTGCAATATCCATAATTTCTTATCACACCAATCATCTGTCTTATTGGGTATCATGTTCTGATGGAGTCTCATAATTCAGTGTGACAGAACCTTTCAGATTAATTTGCACTCTGTGTAGTATTGTAGATTGTGGGGGTAGAGTGAAGTAGTTAAGCTTAGGTATCAATGTCCTTGATGGAACCTATGACAAATCTGTGAGGGACTAACAGTGAAATATGGTAAAAGCTCTCTTTTTTTCCGAATTGATTCAGTGTCAGTTATACGGTATGATCAGCCTGAACCAAGAAAGTATTTTGAATTGGAATTGTCAGCTCTTTGACTAATTAAGAACCACATTTCTCACCTTGCAGTGTGTGGCAATTTCTAGTGATAACTTTTTCATTTTCAAGTGAATGAGGAAGTGTTACTGCCAGCAGGCTGAAAAGGTGTATTAGTGTTAAGTCAACTTAGAAGCATAATTGGCAACACAGTGGCATCTTAGGTTTTGAAGTCCTGTTTTTTTATCTAAGAACCACCATAAAATATAAGAGATTTTGAAACTTTTTTGAGTCCTTCAACATTGTGTAGTGATTGACTGTTTTTAAGGTGTTTTCTGTTTTCAATCTAGTACTTTTTTCTCTGTTTTTTTTTTTTCCTCTTTAATCTGTGTATAATTTTGTAGGAAACTCCTAAAATGCCATTGACAGATAAACTTTCTGTGAATAAAAGTATTATTTGTTTTTCTTCTAACTTTTGATAATGATTAGGGTTTTAAGTGTGTAGAAACATGTTCAACCAACAGCTTAGGACAGAAAGAACAAAACACATTTTCTTTGCTGAACCTGTTTGACTTATGCCTCGGTTGGTAGCGAGTATTGCGTCTTACCAAAGGCTGTTAAAACAGCCTTTTCTTTTAACCTGAATTCATCACTAATGCAAACACTTGATCAACCTGATTAATATCTATAATAAGCACTTCAAAACTTGAAGTATGTTTTTTTAAATTTTCTTTTTTCCTGTCAAATATATTTATATATTAGTCAGAGTGATTAACTCCAAAGAAGTGTTTTACAGTGTAAAAGACATCCTGGGGCTTCTTTATTGTAGGAACTCCAAAACAACACAAATCTTTATGCTATCCATGTTCACGTGATTTCCTGGTTTTAACTACTTTACTGTAGCACCAAAAAAAAATTACTTTTGTTTTTCTTAATATAGAATAAACTGTTACTTCATAATCATGAAAATACTTTTATGTTCAGTGACTCTAAGAAATATGAAATGTGGTAAAGCGTCTTAAATAGCACAAGGAACACACTTATCCTTCTTAAGTGGTGTTCAGGCAAAACTGTACCCGTCGTTCCACAACCAGCATAACTTCAGTGTTACAACAGGGGGTTAGTTTGAAAAAAAAAATGCTTGTGCCTAGACCTAATCTTGTTTCTGGTAGTTTTGGGGTTCTTTTGATAATCTAGTACTAGTGAACATAGAGCTATGACTTTCATTCTCTCTGTGTAAAATGGGATGGATGATCTTACTTCCTTTTTCACTATTTGTCTTTTTTTCTGATGAGATTGAGAGGTCTTTGGAGCAGGTATTTTTAAAATATTTTTAAGTATTTTAACTGGACCAATCTCAAATATACTCTTGGTAGAAACCACCAGGTACAGCAAAAATTATTTAAAAAACGAGCAGCAATATAGAGTCTACATGGCAGTGGACCAGATTTGTAATGCTTACCCTCATATGGTTTCCTTAAAAGATAGTGAGTTACATCTGTATAGTGCCTCAGAACTCCATTACATGAGGAAGAGGTTTCTGCCTGAGCTGACACTTGTAATGTTTAGATGTTTCTTGGAGAAAAAACATAGCATTCATAGAAGAAGGAAATTGTGCTTTATCCATACAAATACATCCTGAAGACTGCATTGTGAGTTGACTTCACTGGCTTACAGTGCTGTGTTAATAATAATGTTTTTTTCTTGAATGATGATGGCCCCTCTTTTCCCCTGACACATTTATTATGCAAGGTCAGGAACCAGGTTGCACAAATCACTTTTTAAAAAATCTTTGATAGCAGTATTATTAAGCTTTTGAAATTTGGATTCTGGTTGGGTGAAAGTAGGCAGATATGAAAGCTCTGCAAACAATTGCAGTGATTTCTGCAGTAGGCTTAGCTAACCAGGATCAGGAATCCCACACCTGCAGAATTCCAAGAACTCTGGCTATTCAGTGCCCTTTGAACCTTACCTTTCGTTTTTTCCTTTAACTGTTTTAGTTCAATTGAATGTACAGCCACAGTCTGTGGGAATGGACAGATGCTGCATGTATGACAATATACTGCCAAAAATGGAAAAAAAAAGCAAAAATGGAAAAAAAACAACCAAGGGCAGCCTTGGATGTTGTATCTAGCTGCCTGCTGTGATTTTTCCACTGAAGCACTAGAGGGATTAACCAAATGCATTGCCAGCTTTACATGATCTGGAACAGGATTTAGAATAGATATTTTTGCATTCTTCTGTCTATTCTCCCTGCTTTCTTCCTTCCCCCTTTTTTTGGCATCCACTTCTACCACTGACAGTGAAATACCTCAGCTAACTTGAGGTTTGTTGTTACTGTCTCTCAGGTGAAGCTAAAAGGAAAAAAATCTCTCGAATGAAAAACATTGGTTTCGTTTGGCCTTGTAATGCTTGTGTTCATGGACAGCTCTACAAAATGACTTGACTAGAGTGAATTTTTATATTAATAGTGAACAAACTAAAGAGAATAAACTTGTAAACCAAATCAAGATGTTAGTGCCACAATGGGTACAAGTGGAGGAGTGCAGTACATATACTTCCAAATTAATTTCCCTGGTGCTAATGCATCTATGTGCTAATGCAAGGGGTAGATAGGATCTGGACCTACTTTTGTGTTCTGATTTCTAGGGTTGGGAAGGAATAAGTAGGCCTTACGTTTCTGGGAACAAATTATTGTGAGCAGCATTTGCGCAGCTCTGTGGAAATGGGGAAGCCTTTTGCTCACCTTCCAGCAATTATGTAGTGACAGTTTAGAAGCGTGGCTGTAAGGGAGTGTCTCTGGATAATGAAGCCTGAAGAAGTAAATGTCTTTTTGTGTGTGAGGCAGTGAGAATTATGCCCTTCAAATGAAGGAACTGACATATCATGAAATATTTGTATGTGGTATAAAGTCATTAGTCCATCTAAAATGTCAATACTATGTTTGCTGTTTGTCCTTCAATTCACGATTCTATAGACGATTCTATAATTGCTGGAATGCTTACAGAAATTATTCAATAAGTGACTGAAGAACTCCAAACAACCTGGATATTGTTACCAGACACTGAACAGACAAAGCAAGGTAAAACTAAAGGCTCATTTAAGCTAATATTCTATTTTCATGAATGATCAGAGGGAGATTGTTTAGTCAGGAAGGAAAAGTGGCAATAGAGAACAAGCCTTCCCCTGTTACATCATAGCATCTCCTGGTAATAAAACCTCTTGGAGGCATGGTTATGCTTTGAGACTTTTTATGTGGAGAATTTGGGAGGGCAACAGTACAAGTTAAAATGTGTTCCCTGTAGGCTTACAATAAGATCTTTTACTGGTGATTGTCACCACAGAAGTAGTGACAGAGTCCAGGACCCCTGGGCAAGGCTTGCTTGGTTCTAACTTTGGGAAATCAGGCCATTTTATGAAAACCACATAAATTTGGAAGTATTGACCTGATAACCATTGATGGTAATCTCCCATTAGCCATCTGCATAATAAACACTTCTTTTTTGTGGTTTAAAGGATGAGAGATGGGTATTTGGATAGTTTTAAAGGCTAAATACTCTGCCTTTGCCTGACAGCAATTCCTCCGTATCATATCTGAAGCTTATGGGCAAGAGAAAGTAGTAAGTTGAGCTGTCATTGCTGATATTCTGGGATGAACAGAAGTTTTCAGATTTTAGGACTGTCAGACTAATACTGTATTGAGAACCAGCTTGAAACAAAGAGGTTTATGTATAAAATCATATGTTTCATTTTGCCAGCCTAACAATATTTGGGGTTTGTATTTTTTTACTTTTATTTTCTGTATTTACAACTTAATTCCTTTGGACACGACAGATTGTTCCAGCTGTTGAGCTTATTCTTTTCTTCTGCTTAATATATTTCCAAGTGAAAGAAGAAGGAAATTTATGGTTTGTGTACAGACAAAAAATGACTCACATGTCAGATGGGATCAGATTATTCTTCACCTTCCTTTGGTTGACAAACTGTCAACCATTGCTAAAATTTGCACAGCAGATATGAAAGAAGTCTAATGTATTGTGGTAACATCTGTACAGTTCGTACTTCGAAGGTAGAAGAGATGCAAACGTTGGTGTTATATCTTGCCTATGTTTCTTCTCAAGTGCCACACTAGAGCAGCGAGGACTTACTTTGCTTTTAGTTTCAAACTACTTAGAGACATTGGAGAATTCTACATGCATATGTCAGGGTAGCTGTTAGAGTGCATGCAGCACTGTTGATCCTTCAGATGGTGTGGTTAGAAATACTCTGAGTTCTGCAGAGTTATTTAGGAAAGATGGAGCAAAAGAGTGAAGTGCAGGAGGTGTAAAAATCAAAGGCATGTCAAATTTTGTAGTCTATACCTGTCCTTTAAACAAGTAAACAACAAAACAGCTGTTATCTGGAATAACCGTGTAATAGGCCTCTTACCAACTTCTATTATTTTCTGAGTGATCATGATTACAGGGCTTCTGCAAGATAAAATGTTGACTTTTTCTGCTTAAAGCATATAATTCTGACTTTTTTCTTTTTTTCCCCAATTTTGTATCCATTCTGTCCTTTTACTTAGTTAAAACAGATGCAAGTAATAACTAAGTCAAGGTTTTTGCTATGATATATTTGCTGGTATGTATCTGGGCTGTTCTATCATATTATTGTGTGACTAGTTCTGTCAATACTGAAAAATATATCCAACTTGCTTGGCTGTTTATTTGCAAGTCAGATGAGAGGAAACCGTTGCTTTTGGGTATGAATTTTATGAATTCTGATCTCAGTGCTACATGTTATGTTATTGATCAATAAACATAGGAGTGTTTTGTGGCCAGAAGGAAAGGGAAATTGTTGGGGGTTTCTGCATGCAACCATGTATAATAACTTCTAGAGCAATGATTATGGTACTTAGGAGATACTTAACATGTAAGAAGTTGGTTTCATTTAATCACCAGTATGGTAAAAAAGGAGTTTCTGAGCTGGGAAAGTACATCTGAACCAAGAAGGTTCTTATTTACATTTATTATATCCCATCCTGCCTGGTTTATATCTACTGTATCCTTCCTTTTCTTTTTCTCACCATAAAAATGTCCAAGTATTTTTAAGTTCATCTATATCGTTTACTTTGATGATCTAACTTGTCAGCTCTCTCTATGTGCTCAGTACTCTTTGAGTGATATATTGTATTGGAGTTCTAACTAAATTCCCTTTTTATTCCCATAGTGCTTTACTTATTTATTTGCATTCCAACCTGTCCCAGACGGCTTATTTCCTTTTACCTTATCAGTCTTTTAAGGAATTTTAAATAAGATTGCCACTGTGTTACCTTGAGATATGTCCTTGTTATTTACTTTTGGCTTCCATGTGTCAATTCCCTCAATTGGAAATTTTGCTTTATTTTATTTCACTTCTGAAGAACAACTACTGATGATCCCTAATAGGAGTGCAATGAATTCACCCCTTATCATCCTTTTCCTGTTGCTGGCAAAGGTCAGAATCTGGCCAAATTCCCATTTGGGCAGGTATAGGAAGGAGTTGAAATAGTCACCTTCTACATTCAGATCACGTGCATGTGGCCATTGTTTTTCTTTCCTTTTTTCTCCTCTGTGAGTACATGTAGACTCATTTATCTTGTGTACTTTCCTAGTAGGATCTGCTACATTTCACACGTACTTTCTAGTAAATTCTTATTGTAGATTTTGATGTTCTTTCCAAATACGGATCTTACTGTTTTTCTTAAAATCCTCCCCAGCTGTAGCTTCTCTTCTTGCTCCTAACAGGCTATCTACATATGGCTATTGTGGAAGTCCTCATGCAGTTCCATCCCACTGTTTTCATGATTTTTCTTGCATTTCTGTTTTTCTCCTCCTTTGATTTCTAGGGTGTTGCCTTCTGGTCCCATTATGCAGCTGTAAATGGGATCCTTAATAATATATGGCCATTAGCATATCTGAATGTGATGTACTACTAGTGAAACCATTGGCAGAATCTTTTGTCAAGGTACTACTTACTATTTTCCCCATTCCTGTTCTTCTCTTCCTATTATACTTCAGATAGTTCAAAGCCCCTTCCCTATGAATATTTGAAAAGCAGTAGATACAACAGACCACATTCTAAGTTGGTGTAGATGGATACCAACCATAGAGGAGTACCATTCCAGAAAAGGCTTAGAAAAGTATATGTAAAAGATTGTAATACACTCCTTTTCTCCTTGTTTCTAGTTATTACATTGTATTTTGAGTGTGTATACTAGAACCTATTTGGCCTCATTTTCATTCTAACCATATCTGACTGAAATATTGTCAGTAAAAATGGAACTTTTAGAAAATGAACTACATAAAGGAGTTGAAACATATATTCTATTTTCATAATAAAGTAATAATATTAAGAAACTTCACCTGGTAAATTGTACTGTCTGAGGAACATATATGGATAACATGTATACATTTATATGTAGTCCTACTTTCTTTTGCTTGTACATTTGCCAAGCCTAATACATATTCAGCTCTAACTAATCACTTAGAATTTTTAATATGTATACAAACATAACTTGCTATTGTGGTTAACCTCTTTTTCTTCCACAGTCCTCATTTGCTGAATACAGTTGCTATTTTTACTGTATTTTCCCCCTTCTGCTAACAGTCTGCATTCCATTCCTACATCTATGTAGGGCCTTTTTGTTTATTTTTTTTTTAAATCTATGTCCTCACAATTCATTTGATGGTGCAACACTAGCATTCTTATCAAATGTCTTGTAAAGAAAGAACTAGAGTGAATTTTTGCATTTAATTCCCATCTCTGGACTACACATGTATTTTGACTTACCACAGTGCTTAAATTACTAAAAATGATATATTTTGAGGGTGAGATAGACCTGTGATCACCATTTTGTAACACAGGAACCTAATAAATTCTAGAAAGGTAGGATGCACAGCCTAAGAAAATGGTTGTGCGCTTGTGCAACAGAGTTCACCAGTGACAGGAAAAGAAGTTATTTCTTTTTCCTTTTAAGAACACTGAATGCCAGAGCACGGATAGTAAGAGTTCTCCATTCTTGACACAGTTCATGTTATTCCTTTATATTCCTGCACAAGTAAGTCTGATCTGGGTCAAGTCTCAGATATATGATATACTAAAATACCACTAGAAACTAAAAATAAAACTATTAAGAAGTTTATTTTGTCTCAGATTTGTATTAATGCTTCTGTATACACTGTCATTAGTGAATTGAAAAAGCCTTTTTTTTTTCTTTAAGATAGAAAGCACTGAATATTTCCGAACATTTGTTATTAAGGAGTTTCTAATGCTTTTCACAAAAACCCAGTGATAGATTCTAACTTTTCTTTGCCACTGTAATTAGGTATTTGTAGGATATGGGCTCCCCAGTAGAAAGGTCAGTGAAGTTGTGCACAGTATTCCCTTTTGTCTGCTTTTAGGCTTTGACAGGGGTTATATTCTTTTTTGACTAGTGCATAGCCAGGTATAATGATACTGTAGGTGCGATATGGACATTGGAGTGTTGCACAAATACATCTGATATTGAATTACAGTCTTGGTTATTTTACTGTTCCACTTGAAGAAAAAGTGATACATATATAATAATATATAAATATATATAATCATACATGTAGCTCTCTTTTATAGAAGTATTCAAATTAATTAAAATTCCACATTGATTCATTTTTTACTTTGGAAAATTACCCAAGAAAAGAAAGTTATCAGTACTAAATTCTCCTTTACAAAATATTTAGAATAACCTAACTCTTTTAGTAGACTATTAAGTTGATTTTGATACAGGAATTGGAAATCAAAAGTTCTTTGTCTCCCCTTGTTCTATCTTTTACAAGTCTCTAAGCCCTTAGACTACTCAGCCTCCTAAAATTTGATAAAAAACTGTGTTCCTTATTTTAGGGTGAAATCATACAGGAACTTCAGTCTAGATCCATGCGTTGGTTGGGCACATTTCACAGAATCACAGAACATGCTGAGTTGGAAGGGACCCACGAGAATCTTTGAGTCCAACTCGCGACCCTGCACAGGGCCATCCCCAAGAGTCACACCCTGTACCTGAGAGTATTGTCCAGATGCTTCTTGAACTCCTTCAGGCTTGGTGCTGTGACCACTGCCCTGGGGAGCCTGTTCCAGTGCCCAACCACCCTCTGGGTGAAGAACCTTTTTCTAATATCCAACCTAAACCTCCCCTGAAACAACTTCAGACCATTCCCTCAGGTCCTGTCACTGGTCACCAGAGAGAAGAGATCAGTGTCTGCCCCTCCATTTCCCCTCATGAGAAAGTTGTAGGCTGCGATGAGGTTTCCCCTCAGTCTCCTTTTCTCCAGGCTGAACAGACCAAGTGACCTCAACCGCTCCTCATACAGCTTCCTCTCAAGGCCCTTCACCATTCCTTACCCTCCTTTGGACACTCTCCAATAGCTTAATATCTTTCTTATATTGTGGCACCCAAAACTGCACACAATATTCAAGGTGAGGCCGCCCCAGTGTAGAGCAGAGCAGGACAATCCCCTCCCTTGACTGGCTGGTGATGCTTTGCCTGATGCCCCCCCAGGACACAGTTGGCCCTCCTGGCTGCCAGGGCACTGCTGACTCATATTCAACTTGCCTTTGACCAGGATCACCAGGTCCCTTTCTGTGGTACTGCTTTCCAGCATCTCATTCCCTAGTCTGTATGCGCATCTAGGGTTGCTCCATCCCGGGTGCAGGATCAGGCACTTGTCTTTTTTGAACTTCATATGGTTGGTGATTGCCCAGTCTTTTCATTTGTTGAGGTCTCTCTGCAGGGCCTCCCTACCACTGAGGGAGTAAACAGTTCCTTCCAGTTTTGTGTCATCTGCAAACTTGTTCAGTATCCCTTCCAGTTCTGCATCCAAGTAATTTATGAAGGTGTGGAAGAGCACAGGGCCTAAGATGGAGCCCTGTGGAACCCCACTAGTGACAGGTCACCAGTCTGATGTTGCCCCATTCCCCATCACCCTCCATGTTTGCACCATGAGCCAATTGCTCACCCACCACATGATGTGTTTATCCAGCTGCGGGCTGGACATTTTGTCCAGAAGAATACTGTGAGAGACAGTATCGAAAGCTTTACTGGAATCCAAAAAGATGACATCACAAAAGCTTTACTGAAATCCAAAAAGATGATATCAACTGGCTTCCCTTGATCAACGAGGTGGGTTACCTTGTCATAAATGGAAATCAGGTTTGGTAAGCAGGACTTTCCTCTCATGAAGCCATGCTGGCTCTGATAAATGACTGTGTTGTCTTTCAGGTGTTTTTCAGTAGAATAATCTTCTCCATAACTTTACCAGACACTGAAGTGGGAATGACAGGTCTGTAGTTTCCGGGGTCCTCCTTCTTGCCCTTCTTGAAAATTGGGTCAGCTGGGACCTCTCTAGATTCCCAAGACCACTCAAAAATCAAGAGAGGTTTTGTGATGACATCAGCCAGCTCTTTGAGAATTCTTGGATGAATCCCATCAGGCCCCATAGATTTGTAGGGATCCAGCTAGAGCAGCAGATCTCACTCAGTTTCAGGGTTGACTGTGAATTGATTATTCTCACAGTCAAGGCTCTCCAGCTCAGGACACTGAAACCCCCTTGGTCCGTCATCTCTGTTGAAGGGAAAGGCAAAGAAAGCATTAAACACCTCTGTTTGTCCCTGTTTGTGAGGTGACCGTGCTTATCCTGTAACAGGTCAATAATATTTCTATACTGTCTATTGCCATTAAATATATTTGAAAAAACTGCTTTTGTTGTCCCCCACATTTCTGGCCAGCTTCAACTCCAGTTGAGCTGTTTTCTCTGCAGTGGCAAAAAGCATCCCTGAATTCTTCCCATGTCCTTTGACCTTGCTTCCACTGGGCACACAGCTTCCTTTTTTGCCTTATTTCCAAGAGAAGATCCCTCCTGAGCCAAACCAGCCTTCTGCCTTACCTGCATACTTCTAACATTTGGGAATTGCCTGCTCCTTTGTCCTTTAGGAGGTGATGTTTAAAAAGTGACCGGCACTGATGAAACCTAGCACATGGAAAAACATTTTCCCACAGGACCTTACTTATAAATTCCCTGAGCAGCCTGAAGTCTGCTTTCCTCATGTCCAGAGCTGAGGTTTTGCTGACATTTTTCATCGTCTCAACAGAGATTTTAAGCTGAATCACTTTGTGGTCGCTTTGGCCAAGATGGCCACCAATCTCCACTTTGCACATGAGATCCACTCTGTTGACAAGCAGCAGATCAAGGAGAGCATCTTTCTGACTCGGGTCCCTTAGGATCTGTTCTATAAAGTTGTCATTCAAGTTTTTTAGGAATCTTCTGGCCTGGGTTGTACCAACTGTGTGATGCTCCCAGTCAATTTCTGATGAGTTTAAGTTCCCCATAAGGACAAGGGCAAGTGCCATTGCCAACGGTGAGCTCCATACATTCTACCCCTTCTATTACATACAGTGCCACCCCTCTGCCTCTTCTGCACTGCCTATCCTTCCTGAAGAGCCTGTAACCATCCAATAGGGCACTCCAGTCACAGGATGCATCCCACAAGGTTTCACTTATGCCAATGATGTAAAATCTCTGGGACTGGGCCAAAGCTTCAAGCTCCTCCTGTCTGTCTTTGAAGAAAACAGAAACTGGTTTCCTGGAGAGTTAGTAAGTTCAGGTGGAAGTGACCTGTCCAGAGCAGCCAGTGACAGATCACAACCATACATTCACATCTTTCAGCTTTCAGGCTTCAACCAGTCTACTCTTCACACCACATACCATCTTCTAGCTGCTAGAACTTTGTATGTTCTTGCCTGAATTTTCTGCAGCTTTGGGACCCATTCCAATGACCACTATGACTGTTGATCGGGAGTAACATGGTTATCACTTAGTAGTCCAAGTTCCGAGTTAACCATAGCAGTCCAAAGGAAGGACAAGCAACGGATTTAAGTGTATTATTATGCCTCTTAATTGGAATATTATGAAAAAAAAAAAGAAGTGCAAATAAATCATTGAAGAATGGCCATTTTAGTAGAGACACGGTATGCCAAAACCATTACGCTTTTAGCAAAAAGTCACTGTAGTCTTATGATCTGCTGCATTTTTGAGTTAGTTTTCAAACTCTAATTTATTTACACATTGCATTCAATTGGTACTGCTTTTGTACATACTGTTTTCTAGGAGGAGTTTTCTAGCTGGCTTCACTAGCTTTTTAAATTAGGAGCTCTGTTAAAAGATGTTATTTTAATGTATGTTGCACTGGTTTTTACTGGACAGTAACATATAGGAAGAGGGAATGAACGTGCCCAAAAATGCCAGATAAAAATGCTCTTATATGAACTCCTAGTGTTCTGCTGAGTGTTATTTAGCATTTTGGAGACCAATTCCAAACATTTTTATTGGAATGGAAAGATAAAACTAAAGTCTTTATTGCTTAGTGTTAGTTCCATTGACATGGGTTTCAGTAATTCTAATCTGACTGTTTCTTATCCTGCAGACATCCAAAAAGCCCATAATTTTCCTAAACTTCCAGAACCTTTTCATATCCCGTTTTGGTATTTTTTACAGAATTCAAAGAATCTGATTTAACTCTGATTTAACTGTTTTTCGTTTGTTTCCTTGAGCCAGCCTGAGGCCATCATTCAGTTGTACCAATTCTGTAAAAAAGTACTGAATAAAGGCTATAGGTACAGTAGGTGCCTCACTAACTTTCTGATTTTACAAAAAAAAATTATATGTAACTGTGGAAGACTATTACCATCTTTTTATTATACTTGGTTTTATGACAAATGTAAAACATCCTTTTATATGTAATTGTTAGCAGTTAGATTCTGGTGAGGCTTATATTGTGCTGACTGCCTTTCCAAACAGAAAAACATGGCATAATTTCTGTGTCGATGTATTTACACGGCTTAAAAATTATTTGTATTTACATAACCAGTGCCCATGTAGTCTGTGTAAACTTCCTATAATATGAAAGAGGAAACAAACCATTTTAAAATTATATTTTTTTTGTCCACTGAAAGAAACAGAACAAATAGAGTCCTTTTCCCTTCAGCTTTAAATAGTTATCTGTGTTGATAAATGTTATGGTTATCTGGAATCATTGGGAGGACCAATTCTACATGCTGGATGCTTCACCTGTAGTTCTTGTTTCCAGTGTATTAAGGGTATCAATAGAGCATTTGATAATTTTAAAAAGTCCAGAACCTGTTGGTGACTGGAAAAGATAGAGAAATTAGTCACATTTTTATGATTCGCACTTTTTTTCTTACAATTCCTGTAATACTTTCAGGAAACACCTCTCTTTGGGTTTCAGTAAAATTCTGAAAGAATTGGAAAGTAGGTTATAAATATATATTTTATATGAGACATATTTATCTTTTAATTACATGGACATTTAGTGCTTTTTATTCAGATTTTCCCTTCCATTTCTTCAATTTTTCATATCATCTTCCGCATCTAGACTTGCCTTCTTGAAGAGCAATAGCCTTACCCAATTATTGTCTACACTGCTGCTGTCATGCAATGCAGAGATAGCTAAATTTTCTTAGATATCAGAAAAAAGAGTAGCATGTCTTCAATAACATGCGAACCAGTATAACCAATTTCTATATTGTACGTCAGCACATTGCTAAGGTCATTAGAGTTGGAGGGAATCTTTCACCTGCTTTCAGTAGTCTTAAATCAGATCCTATTATCTGTTTACCCTAATCCTAACCCTTTCCCAAACCATGTTGTTTCTGTAATCTTCAGGTTGCAGAAGCAGAGCAGCATAGCAACTGAAACAAAATTTTTACAAACAAAATAACAATGGCTATCTAAACCACTGTGTAGTTGCCCACTGCAAGCACCCTGTGGCAATAGATTATTATCTCCCTCTAGTACTGATGATAACCAATCCATTTAACAGCACTCAGAAATAACAAGCATTTTTGTGGCTGAGCAAGGCAATAAGCAATGTTGAACTGCAGAGGTGAATGAAAACATTTATATGTGGCCTCTATGTTCTGTATAAACTGTATTATGTTTTGAAACAGAATGGAAATGGCAACACCGCAATGATTTTGGACTATGTACAGTTTTCACATGTTCAATGAACTTCCACCATTGCTGAGGGGAGATCTGTATTTAGTTCAAGAAAAATGGGGTATCTAGTTCTTGGTGACCAGAATTGCAGTTACCATATTTTTCATGTGCATCTCATTGTGTGATTTGTTTCATGGTACACCATCTGCATATCTTGGTTTTAAAATCTATTTGTCTTAAGACAAACAATTAAGTTAACTTACAACAAACTGGAGGCTCTTGCTTGTAGTTCTGTCCACTAATAAATTAATTATTCCTTCAATTTGCAAAGCACGGATTCAGTACTGAAGACTCTAGAGAGCACTGCGCAGAGTGGCATCATAATTTTCACTCTTTAGGTTTGCATAGATAGAAGGTATGTTATTAGTTTAGATCCTGTTTTCCAGTTGAAAAGATTTGGTTTGGCTGACAATTTGACTTTCTCCCAAGAAACAACATTCAGGTTGTAGGCATGTGTAGAGGCCTTTGATACACCATTCCGGTAAAAAAATCTCCAAATCTTAAGTTGATTTATATCTTCTTTCTTAATAATAGCCAGAGCATACCTTGGACATATACCTCTCCTGCCTTATGGGCAGAGCCGCGCTGGTATTCATTAATTTATCAAACTTTTCCACTCTGAAGAGTAGCAGTCCTCAATGACGTGAGAGCCTTGAGATTCCTCTTAGTTACCCTTAGACCCCAAATCACTTCCAGCCATTGCTAGCATAGAGAAATGCAGTCACTTCTATTGCCTTCCCTCCTTGGTGGTTAGGTTTGCTGCATTTTATTTCTGCATACGTGTGACCTGCACCTGATTTACCACATAAGGTGCTATGAGATACCATTTTGAGTTTTAAGTTGTGAAATGCCCATATTCTGTAGCTAAAAGTATTTCTCTTATATACGCTTTTCACTGTTTTTGATTACTGTATTTTTAAAGTAGAACTCTTAATACTTAGGCCTTCCTTCAGCACCATATGAAAATGTTTGCCTAAATACATGTGTAGAAGTACCTGCACTCAAATTTCAGAAAGTACCAATTGTTGTCATGTAGCATGAGAAGTACAATGTGGAGACCTTGCAGCGTCTCCCAGCACAAGCCATTGGGGCAACAAATACACAAAACCTGTTAAGGTCTGATGGTTAATGCAAAATGATGACTTATGTGGTGCAACACAGCACTGGATTTGTTGGGCTTGGGCCAATTCCTGAAAAAAATCCCAAGGGCGGCTCTGCAGCACATTTACCTTCAATACAGAAAATAGTCTTATTAGGATGTACATATCAGGTCTGTAATAGTCATATCTGGACTCTGCATCCAGTCTAATAGGAAATGCAGAGCAAGGGGAAATGAGTCCAGGGCAGGTCAATATGCAGAAGAGCTAGAGCTCATAGGCTGAGGTGAACCTGGCCTGTTGCAGTGTAGAAGCACAGAAGAGTAGTTGTACTGAATTTCCTTGTGCTCTGGTTCTGGGGAAATGCTGCAGAAACATGTGGACTATGTATGCCTGGAGGTGATTGGGGTTGGCAGGTTATAAGTTTTTGAGCTGGAGGATTTTTGAGGATTGCACTCCTCCATTAGCCAACTTTGGATGAAGTAAGATTTGTCTGGAGCCCTGTATCAAACAGACCATTTCAATTCTAGGTTTCTGGCATCCAGGTTTGGGTAAAATACCTATCCTAATGTGAAAGGCGAGCAAACAGAAATGTTGGTAGAACATGTGCATTTACAGGCAATAACATCCAATAAATGTATGGACTAGTCAACATGTTTTTTTTTTTTTTTATTCAGAATGCTATCTCCACTCAACTGCTACTGCTACAATAACGGAATTTAACAACATCCTACTGATTTATATGAATTTTAGGATTTTTTCCTAGCACCTTCCTTCATTTCACATATGTTATGAGGTCATAGAAAAAAAGACTCAGTTGAAATGAATATACACAATGGGATAGAGTTAAGGTTGCTGTGGGAATGTCAACTCTGAATTTCCTGCTTTTGTTGTAATCAAACTATAGAATGAGTTCTTTCATTAATGTTAGGTTTTAAAAATTCTTTAATATAATTAAAAATAATTTGTTAAGTTTAACCCTTTAAACACAGGTGCCTCTGTTAGAATCAACTTTTGGATGGACACAGTCTAAGGGGTTTTTTTCCTAACTCTAACATCATACTGAGCTTTTACTGAATCTGGACCGGAGGAATAGGTTGTTGCTTTTAAAGAAGAAAAATGGTCAGCCAGAATAGAATTTATGAAGGCTTATGAACTATAATTATTTACAATTGAAAATAATGGAGTAAAAAGGGTTATGAGCTGTTGTGGGAAACTGTTGTGGTTTTGGTTTTGTGGGGGTGTGGGGGGGTTCTTTTTTATTTTTTCCCCCCTGTATGGTAGTAGTAGAGATTTGCTTGCCTGAAATAAAGAAGTGGAAAAAATGTCCACCAAGGACCATATATTAATTTCTTTGGGTGTTTTAATTTTTGTTTCTATAATGCCCAATGGGATTCTGATGTGACTGATAAAATAGGTAATATAAGTATTTATTGGCACCACAAAAAGCATTCCTCTTTAGTACTGACATAGTTTCTGTTAAGTTCTGTGGATCTTCCTTAGTCCTAATGAAATGTGTATATTGATGGAGTTTAAGACAAGAGATGTACATCACATTCCATCAGAATGAAGAGGGTGCAACAGTTTTCATGTAGCAAATAGACTTCACTGGAAACAGTTAAAAAAGACAAAGCCAAAACCACTCCAAAGAAAATGGTGGTATGTTTATTTAATGCAGACTGCATTACTGGTCCTGCATTCTGCTTGTGCTTATTTCTCCAGATATTCGGTGTAGAATTTGGGCTTCTCCAAATACCAAGGATGAGATCTAGCCTCAGGAAACTAGTCAGTAGTGACTGACTTTGGTAGGACTAAGGGTTTCACCCAATACAGTTATTCTGAAATTGACATTGTGTGATTTTATATCAGTTAATATTGTAGATGAGTATGCAGGATTTGGCCCACAATGAATGAAATTATAATAGGTATGAGTGGGTATTTTTTCAAGTTCTCAATTACTTTTAAACTTTCCCATGTAGGTTGAACCTGACTTGAGGATGCAGCTTGGCTTATCTGGCATACTCCCTTTTTGTGTAAAAGGGTAACTAGTCTTTCTGATATGAAGATAAGCTTGTGGTTCAAATCAGTTTTACAGTGGCTCTTCTGGAGAGTGATCGATCTACTCTTACTTGGTTGTAGTTATGGCTGAGAGGGAGACAAGTCCCAGCATAGATGGAGGTCCTGTTGAGTATGCAGTTACTGAAACTTTCCTTGAAACTGTTTCTACATTTGTATCTTTCCCTTAGCTACAAAATGCAGAGTGATCCCACGGAGAGTTACTTGAGATCACATAATGGCTGAATTTTTAACTTCCCAGTCAACAAGGGAACACATTCGAGTTTTTCTCAGGGCAGTTAACAGCATTCATTTTAGCCTTTCAGTTTGGGAGATGGTGCATTCTTCTTGAGATAAGAGCTGAGCTGGTCTTGTTTACATAGATGTATGTTGGAAGGAATTCTGGGGTTTAAATCAGGAATGGATGCTAACTCTGGCTATGTAAACACCTATTGAAACCATTGAGTGTTTCGTAGTTTGGCCTTTATCTTTCTGTCTATCTATCTATCTATCTGTCTATCTATCTATCTATCTATCTATCTATTTCCATCTCAAACTCTTTATTGTGTGCACATATGTGCATTCCAGACCTTTCCCTTTGCAGAAGTTTCTAATTGGTGGATTACTAGAGGCCAAATGTTAATTTCTCTGAAATTCGTGCTGCATGCATTTTGTGTGACATGGAGCCGTATTGGCAGCTGGCAAAACTGTGTGTGCTCAGAAACATGTTTTCGAAGATAATTTGCCTTCTTCACTTGGTGAAAAGGGCATAAAAAAGTTCTGCATTGCACATATCTGTGCTTATGGCCTCTGCCTGTGGAGGAGCTGAGAAGCAGAGCCCCAGGTTAAGCAGCATGTGTTATTTCAGTTCATCTCCAAACAGCAAGACAAAATTTCAGGGAAGTGTTTTCTTTATCTGAATGTCTCTTTATTGTAACATTTTGAAAGTATTGGTCACTTGCAAGTTGGTTACTCAAGATGAATGTACCATGTTATGTACAAAACACTTGTCATGCAATGTTTAAAACAGCCCGACATCTAAGGCAGAACCTGCACCAGCTGAAGAGGATGGCAGCAGAGTAGTGGAAAATATTTTTTCACTCTTGCAGTGAGAAGAGATTCCTACTTCTTGCTACTTCTCCATATTTAAACTCTGTCATAGTCACCTCATTCATGTAATATCAGTAAGAGCAGAGTAAAACTGTGCTAATGAATTTGCATACCAAATAAGAAAAATAATATCTTTTTCATAACTGAAATGATTGTCACACTTTCAACTGTGGAAGCCAGAAGAGATAGTGGGTTGGACATACTGATTATGTATGTTATGAGGAAGATTTTTCCTTTGTATTGATCTTTTTTTATGAGATCAATCTTTATTTATTCAATCAACTGCCTTATATTTGGGAAGGCAACTAAGGCATACATATTTGTGTGACAGTTTGCTACAATGCAAATTTCCAGCAGTCTGGACTTCTTCAAAGAGCATTTTGGGAGGAAGAAACTGTACTTTAAGGACTAGATTAAGATATCCTTAACTAGCCTTGTCTTTTGCATACAGGGCAGTATATCATGCTATATCAGTTTGTCTGTCTGTCTGTTTATCTATCTAAATCAAATGTCAGTAAATGTACACGTACATGTAGCCCTAGTTAGCAAAATGTGTTGTTTTCTGGGACAAAACCTTCAGGTTTTGATTGGCTGCTGTATCAGTAGACTGGAATATTTACAGCTGTCCTCGGAGGCCTTCTATAAAACTGCAGGTGTTCAGCTTTAGCAAATAGTTCTTATTATATGGATAGACTTTTGGCAGCTAGTAATGATGTTTCCTGAAATTGAAAAATTATTTTCTACCTTACACACTGGTTTTACATTACTGGAATGTTGGAGGGGAAAACAAATACCTCTCATCGAGTAGTACCAAGACTGTTTTTGTTAGTTGTATATATTTTCTGATTTGTATATTTTATACTGCAGTGCAAGTTTTTTCCTTAACTGCTGTGGTCAGATTTGAAATCTCTTCCAGCAAAACTCAAATTATGAGAAATTAGGGAAATATCTGGCAGCAGAGGGTTTATTCTTTATACAGAACTAACAACTGGCTTGCAGTCAGTGTACCACCGAACTCGGAGGTAAGGGGGCGTTGTAAAGCTTTTAAAAATATTTGAACATTATAATAGAATAATTTTAGAACTTTTTTTCTTTTTTGAGTAAGGCACATAGAGTGATTTTATGAATATATGTTTAACCCATACTGTACCACAGTTAGACAGTGCTGGAAGAAAATGGTGGATCATTTTGTTACAATCACTTTCTCGGGACAATGAGATTGATGGTGTGTGGTGCATCACTCCTAGGGAACTGTAGTTTAATTGCAGAGAGTTAAACAACTATTAGAATTGTATTTGGATTGTATTTAATTATCCAAATGCTTGACTGGATAACATGGTGCTCAGGTTTTCTTTAATAAGCTCACTTGACCTTTACAGTACTTGATTTAGTACCTGAAGCCTGGTGGCTCAAGATTTTCCTCTCATAATTTCTATTTATTTCCAAAATAATACCTTGTTGAAGTAGGATTATTTGAGTATTTTAAGTGTACTATGACACAGGACATGACTGAGTCTCTGCTAGACTCCCTAGACATGTTTCAGGTCTATCAAATCAGAATGTTTCCTCAGGGAAAGCATCCATCCCTTAAAGAGCGGTGCTGGGAAGTTGATAGAGTCCTCTCAAGGGTTTAGAGGACCCTAACCATCACTGTCAGTATGTGTATGGAGGTCTTTGGATGTCATGTGAATTATTATAATACAGTTCTGAAAGTATACAACAGTTGGGCAGCAGTTACTATATTTTTTGTGGTGGAACAAAAGTACTGAATAGAAAGTAAATGGGAGTTTCTGACTTTAATAAACAGGAGGTGTGCAAGCCAACTCTGCATGCCCAGGAAACCGTCCAAGTTCTGGAAGGGAATACCAGGACTGAAGGTGCTTTTAAATTTTTATTATTATTGATTTACTCAATATTTTAATACATAGCTATTTTGTTTGTCAAATACAGTCCAGGAAAGTAACTGTATGCTTTGTCTGCTATATGTTTGAAAACTTCACAGAAACAAAGAGACATCCAGTGCTGGTATTAAGCATAAACCTCAAACTCTAGTATCATTTTATCTGATGCTAATCCACACTGCCATGGACATGAGTTATTGATGATGGCATAAGTATATGGCCATGTTTATTGTAAGGGTTCCTCTTTATCTCTTTGCCTGTATTCTCCCACACATTGCTCACACCCATTTGCTCACAGTTCTCCAGGTTTTTTTCATCTTATAAAAGTATCATTTTCAAAGGCTTTTGATTTTCATATCCATGTCAGTATTGAAGATTAGAATGCAACAGGGAATACCTGGTTGCGTACTTCCTTTAAACTTGAACCAGTAGCCCTGCAAAATGTTAGGAAGAGCACCCTTTCATCTCACACCATTCACCACTTTAAAGTGAAAGATTTGTTGATGTAATCCTATTTTCAATCTATAGAGGTCACCTGTAATGCACTGCTCTGAAGATAAATGCCTAGTACTGTTTGATGTTAGAGGTTTCTTTTTTGTGGTTTTTTGTGGTTTTTTTTAAGGCATGCTTAATGATAATTTGTTTAGCTAGGATACTGTCTTGAAAATTTCAAAGATTTCATCTGTTTTTAAACCATTGTTAGCATTTAATTTGATCATTAACAATCCTTTCCAAACAGATATTTTCCTTATTTAAATATGTTTCAAGTTGAGGTTTTTTTGCAAGAACTGATAACTTTGAGGTAATCTGTGATGTAAGATGCAGTGATTAGCTCCTAGATGAAAGTACACTAAACCAAGTATATCTTCCTTTGGCAATTAGTGACAAAGATAATATTGATTTCACAATGAGAAGGATTATATCCTGCCAGTATATCACAGGGGGATGAAATGGAAACCTTAGTTCATAATGTAGTACTTAAGCAGTTGTGAAACTCACATTCAGGATCTTTTTTTGATTTCTTTAAATATACTATTGGTATGTATAGGTCATATTATTTTTCCCAGTAAAAAGGTATAATTTTATTTTATAGATTAACTTCACCTACTTTTTGTAGGAAGGCTGTCAGTTAGAGATGGGCCTTTTTTCTCTGTGATCCTGACTGATATCAATATATACACGTTGTTAAAGACTTGCTGAAGGCCAGATGGGTGAACCTGAGCCTTTTGGGTGTACCTGAGGATCTGGCACATTATAGCAGGAATTTCTTATCTATAACCCTGTCTGTTTTGGTATCAGAATAAAGCACTCCACCTGTAAATTGTTCAGCAGACAATTTTCAGTGCACTAGAGCTGCATATGAATGTTAAACACTTTGGTGCACTTTTCAAAACTGAGTTCCCTTTTCCAACCCTGTGAAGCATTACTGCAGAGTGGAAAAGTGCTTACCTAGTGTGCTGCAGTGGCACTTTGCTTGTAATCTCTCTGTTTCCTGACCAAGTAGTCATGTGGGAAGTTCAAGTTAGGTTAACAAGAGCAGGCTGACATAGAAAAGGCTGAATTTTGCTTGATTCTATGCTGAATCCTGTCTTTTTATTGTTAGTGTCCTTTTGTTAATTTTTGTTTCTTTGTTTCATCTGCCAGAGAGTTCAGCTGGCAGCAGGGTAAGTTTCCTGAGCTGACTTGGCCTGGTAAGTGGTTTTTAGAGGCCGTTGCTGCTTCAGGAGAAATCCACTTTATAGGACTCTGTCACTTTCCTTCTTTTACTTTTGGTATTCAGTCCTTACCAATCCCTGCATATGGTATGCACAGTTGCAATGACTTGCGTCTGCCCAGAAGTGTAACTTTCTTAGAGATGATTCTCCTGTCCTTTTTTGCATGAGACAAAAAAGGACTGTGTTTTACGCAAGGCTGCCAGCACCCTTCTCCCAAGAGAACATGTGTGGTCCCTTCACATTCATCTGAATTCCCACTAACCCCAGAGATCAAGAATGTTTAGACTTCTTCCTGTCTCTGGTGGCCACCATTATCAAAATGACTTTGTCTGCCTAGAAAGTTAAAACTTGCTGCTATTACACTTTCAGTTCTATCAATGATAAACTATGGAAAACATCAGTGTCATATATTGTATTTAATATAAGGAGCTGTTTGACACAGTGTATCCTTGAAATGTTTATAGTGAGTAAGCAAAACTTTAGTAAAACCTCTCTTTAACCTCAGAAATGGAGCCTGTACAAAAAAGTTTTATCTCTCTCAGTGATGTTCACCCTTCTCATTTGAAGAGCCAAACATTACATAATAAATGTAGGCAAGGAGCCTCTCTCCATTTTATTATGTCCTTTCATTGAATTCCCATAACATGGAGGCCAGTTACCATTCCTGCCCTCTTTGTTTCACTCACCATGGCCCTTGTCTCAAAGGAGAGTACTGGTGACAGGGAGAAGAAGGTATAATGTGTTGCAAACTGATTATCCTTAGAAGGTGGTTTATTACCTGCTTAATTTCCCTCCTCTCTAGCTATTCAATTTGTCTCTTTGAGAAAGAATTCTTATTTGATAGATCTTAACAATCTTCATATCTGTGAGCATCTTGAAGCTTGTTTAAGACACAAAGCAGTATAGGAGACAACATGATGTGATGTCTTTGTGATTTGGAGACTGTGAGAAGAGCTGCTTAGCAGCTCTGGAGGAAACTACTGATTTGTTATGAGGGGAGCCAAAATGGATTTAAGAGAATGTGGCAAAGCAGAATTTTCTTAGTCCTAATTTCACTTTACTGATGTATGTCATTATCCCTCCCTGAGCTTTTGCTGGAAGGGTAGATGGGCCACTGGATGGCCAAAATTGCCATAGCAAACATCCTTAGATGCAGCTGAACTGATACTGATGGTAGTTGCCTAAGTGCTCCTTTCAGCCTGCATCCCCACTGCAGGAACAATAGCTTTAATTTAAATAGTACTCAGACACTCATAATTCTGATGTTTAGCATCAAATTTTTGTATACATTTTTCTATAATACATTTTTTCTATAATAGTAGGTAAAGATTAACAAAGCATACCAAAGAACATTATAAGACCTTGAAAGAGGTCTGTAATATTCTCTAATAGGGGACATTAATGGACTTCTTCCTCTCACTTTATCCCAAACCATCAGCAGAGGCAGCAAAGGACTCTCGCATGCTTTTGTATGGGGATGTTACATGAAGTAGGATTGATTCGCTTGCACTGAAGAAGCTCCAGATGGAAGTCCCAGGCTGAAAATTGCCATGAGAGTATGCTGGAAAAGCATCTCCACATATTTCTCCTCTGTAAAATCAGACATTCTTCTGTTGGCCACTGAACTGCCTGGATTTTTGATTTGACTTGGTCCAGCCATTCCTGGTTCTTAAACATGCACTACATGAAAATGGACCAGAGAATAAAAGACACAGTCGTGTCTTAGGTGAAAATTTGCTCCTCAGTTTAAACATATTAGCTTGCATAGTATATTGTGGCTTCCCCATTTCACTTTTTTAGCTAGATAGGAGATTTTTTTTTAATGGAATCTTCTATGTAACACATGTATGATTTCATTTGCTCCTTACAGGCCTCCTCTCAAGGCCATAATTCTTGATTTCTCCTAATTAGTTGCTGTGGAAATGATTATGTCATAAACACAAACAATGGGAATATAAGGAGCAGATGAATTCTTAAGAAGCAAAGATTTGTTTTCCTGTAAATGACAAAAAACCCAAAGGAGAGGCATTATAATATTTTCTACATTGTCTTTCGTCTCAGGATTTTATAGTACTTCTCAAGTATTAAAGATTTTTGAAAAGCTGCTGCAGAAATGGTGTTGAAACCTTCCGTATTAGTTGTCCTCAGTAACTCATGATCAAATAATTGTTGCTTGCAACTGAAAATAAGCTCTTCCTTGCAAACTGAGCCTTCTCTCTGAGAGCTGACCACATTCTTCCCTATGTACACATCATCACTAGTTATAGAGATTCTGTTGACAAAGTTATTTACACCTGTGCAGTCCAATTTGTTTCAAGGCTCATTTTATCCCTCTACCTTCAGATTTTTTCCCTTTCTAGGCAGTTCCAACACTTTCAATAGCATTGCCTGCCTCACTGATGCTGCACTATGTGAAAGAAAAGTAAATAATTGAAGGAGTACAGGGTGGAATGAAATCTGCATCCGTATCAGTCTCAGCTGTGTTTTGCATGACTATCGGGAGAAAAATAAATAAAAATATATTTTTTTGCCACTGAAGTCAACACATGTGGCTGAGTATCCTCTGAGGAATGAAATCCTTCACTCTACACAAGCCCACTGTATAGCAATGTTCCCATTAAGTGCTCAAAATGGGGCTTGCGTGGCATATAGGCCACGTGAATTCATGAGTGGATTTCAACAAGGGAGAGGCTCATTGAATCAGAAGATGCCTTTTTGCATAATCACTTCTGAGTTGTACTGTATTTTTGGCATTCACAACACCTCTGTCATCTGAGTATTTATAACTGGTGCCTTTTACGGATGGGAAAACCAAGGCATAGAGAAATTATAAGACTTGTCTAAAGGAGCACAGTTGATTAATGGCAGAGTGAACACAGAGCTCAGGATTTCTGACTGTCTCCTAGCCTCCACAAAACATTTCTAGAGCAATATTGAAGTGATGTAATGTGTAAACAGAATTGTTTCCAAACAAAAATATCTGTCAGGTTGCATAAGATATCTGCAACAGCTCTTTAAACATGCAGGAACAGATTGATTTTAAATGAATGTGGTCTTTTCTTTAGTGATGAGAAGGAAAGGATGCTTAAGTCTTAAAATATTTACATCTCCCATTGATAAAAAAGTTGTAGAAGTTATCTTGCTCTTAGCTGTGGAATAGAAAATCTGCATGGCTCTTGGGCTTCCAGCTAAAAAGTTTTTTGAAACTGAAGCTGTAAGTGCAAGTTAGGAAGTAGGACATTCTTGTCAGCTTCCCGCATCTGTTATTGGAACTGTACACTAGTACATTTCCAGCATTGCCTTTCAATATGCTCGTGACAATTTTGTTGTATGCATGAGAAAGATACGTGAAGAAGGGCAAAATGCTTTTTGCATAGTTTTTATATTATCCACACAACTGGAATATTTACAGCACAGTACGGAGCGTAACAAGAGTAAATGCTGAACCACATCAAGCTGTTCCCTTGTCGTGCATGTCATTTAACTATCAAATCTATAAGGGCGTTTGCTATGTTCTTCACACACAGAAAGACCACAACTAAGTGACTTAAAAGTATCCCATGAGTTTTTAAAAATGCAGACAAACAACTCTCTTCTTTTGATAATTGCAAATACATTGTTCCACTCTGTTGGTTCTGCAACATCTGGTATTTTATAAAGCATTTTAAAATGTCATCTCCCTTCCCCATTTGCCCACACCCTTCCCACTGCACCTTAACCCCAGCATAACAAGAAACTTTAATTTCTAAGGAAATCTGTGGAAAATTGTTCAAAACAGAGTTAAGGAGTAGTGTCTTTGTAGATTTGAGCTATTCCTAAATTAATGAGAAGGCTGAGTCAGCAATATTACTGTATGGAAGGATTTCCATGAGGAAGAGGAACAAGATTCTGGGCTGATTCAGTGGAAAGGTGTTATTAAATTACTCTTGCAGAAGAAATTACTTAGAATGTTTTGCTTGCTAGTGTTAACTTGATAGTCTTGGCATTAAGTTTTCTTAAAAAGATCAAAAGGCAATTTCTTAAGAATGAAAGACTGTAACTTCCCTCAGAAGTCCTGGTATGTGTCCAACGTTTGAACTGTAAATTGAGTGTAGTTGCTTCACGGTTAGTAAATGAGTGAACTTTGTAGTTCATGCCTGAGGATGAGCTTACAGGTTACAGATTCAAAGTGGATGAATGATAAGGCCATTACTGGGTAGCATTTTTCCATAATCAGGGTGTTTCAACATTTTTCATAGACAGTTCTTGTCAGTCCATTGCAGCATACAGTGAATAGGGCACATTGGGAAGTAGGAGGTGAGTAAAGGTACAAATTTAATAATATTGAAATGGGTAAAGATACAAAACTAGTAATATAGAAACAACTGCAGAAAAATCCCAACACAAGGCATTTCTTTAAATGTCATGAGTTGTGGGAGGTCATCTTCCCTAATTTTAGTCATCAGTTAGGCATGCAGTCTCAGCAGGTTGTACTAACCCCCCTTTTCAGTGAAGAGAAACAGAGCTGGGACACCTCAAGATGGCAGTTCATCCCACCTGTCTGGATGAGATTAGGTACTCACTTTTCATCTGACTAAATTTAGATGGGATGGATCTCACCATTATTACTCAGCACAGTGGAAGATCCATCACAGTCCCATGAATTTAAAGTAAGACTGATTTCCTTAGCTCTTGAAGTCCATGGAGTAGAAGATTTCTTCTGTATATAAATCATGAGAATTGGAGAAAGTACAGTAAAATGTTTACTCAGTGAAGTTGTCATTTTCATAAGTGCACTGTAAATTTGTGTCAAATCCTAAAATAAAAACCATCTAGTTACAGTCAGAAAGCTATGTTAAATGATTTGTATAGTTTCTTTTTACATAGCTGGTGAAAACTAGCAACATTTTATTGATCGTGACAAAATGTCATGTTAAAGTATGTTTTTAAAAGGAGACTACCACACATACTGGTGATTTCTGATCATAGGCTTGGTGATTAGGATATTCGGTGTTCTTGTCCTCATGGTCGCACTGGCACAGCACTTCTCCATGGGCTACTGTAGACTTAGATTACCAAGTACTACTAGTGCCCTAGACAGAAATTTCTTAGAGGCCGAATAAAAGTGCAGTGGTTAAGAAATCTTATTCCAAGTTCTGTATTGCCTTAGCTGGAACACTGTTAGTATCCAAGCCTTACCTGCTTTACTCTCACTAAAGCAAGTAACAAGCAATGAAAGTACAGTAGCACTGTTTTCAGCATGGATTAGAAACCAGAGCATCTGTTTTAAGCTCACAAATAAGCTTGTACCTGTGTGCTGTCATCTGTTCTCCTCTCTGTTATAGTTAATTCCTTAAGATTTTCCAGTTTGTGCTGCATTCAGACTTAAGTTTTCTTAGCAAGATATACTTTATAAAGAGCGTGTCTTGTTTAAATCAACAAAACAGAAGTTATAGGGATTATTTTTGCTCCTGTAAATAAATGAAAGAGGCAAGTTTCAGAGTGGAAGATGCTGCAAGTAAAGGCATAGTAAAAATGTTCATGAGTATATTTAGGCTGAGAGTTAAAGTAGCTTAGAACATTTCCATAGAGGTAGTGGACACAAGGATTCTGGCTGGATAGCTTTAAGAATGGGTTTATGGGGAAGGTTATGGTACTGAAATACAAAGGCCTGGATATAGACACTGGGGTAGAAGTGAACACAGTGAGTGTTTGTTCTGAGAAGTTTGGTCAAATCATGCTTTTCTGATAGTTTGTGGAGATAAACTTTGCTAGCTACAGTCTTTAAGAGTGTGTCAATTTCTACTCTTTAACCTTTGCTCCTGTCTTTTGCGTCCCCTTCTTTACTGTGATGAGTCACAAGGATGATTGCGATACCAGCAGTATAACTTCAACATTGTGAACTCAAATCTGTTACTATACAAACACTATTGCTGTAGCCCTAGAAATTTAAGAAATAAAGGGAAATGGTGTTTCCCTTTGGACCATTAGCCACATGACCTTTTGTTTCTCACATGGTTTAGTCCCTCTTCTGTACGTGACTGCCACTTGGGACTTTTTTGGCTTTTGTCCATTTTATTTCAGTTAGCATTTATTTCACACATCATTATGAGAAGCACTGGTTATGAAGATACGCAGCTCTTGTCATAACAGAAGTATTTTGTATGCACCTGCAATTTGGCGTTTGTGTTTGGGGAATATTGGAGAGTGAATAAAAAACCTGTAATAATTTAGTGTTTTTTTGGCTCCACCTGCTATGGAACTGATGTATTTTTGGAGGAAGGGCATTGAGGTGTGGTTTGTTGGTTTTTTTTCCTTGTTTTTTTTTTTCCTGAAAACAATCTGAAGGCGTTAGGGAAAAGGTACATTGTGGGTTACAATGCTATGAGCAGAGAATAAAGGAAAATCTGTAAGGCAGATGGCTATCAACATGGTCTAAATACCCTATTTTTAATTGGAAGAGGAAAAAGGTGTTCTGTATATAGCCCTCAGGCTGGAAGCTTCATGTTTGTAGTAGTACCATGGCAATGTGCAAGTATTAATCACTTCCCGTGTACCATTTGTAACAGCAACATCAAAAAAACCCTGTTCTGAAGTTGCTTTATATTCTTATTGCTTTGGATCCTCTTTCCTCAGATGCACCTATTCAGATACACTGAGTTCATTAAGACCACCCTATCCACCCTTACTGTGCACATGCAAATGAAAGGACCTGTAATCTGCTTGTACTTGACCACCACAGAATGCCTCTGGTGCACGAAGCTGTTTGCCACTGTGCCCAGTTGTTTCATCACCCCTCTATCACATACTGGAGGCAAGGAAGGGGAACATGTCAGGGTGTGCTGCAGCTGTGCTCTGCTGAGTCTCAACCAGGTGCTCACAGAATTAGGGAGCTATAAATGGCTTCCTGATAGCGTTCCTCAGCTTGCCTTCTCTGAGTAAATCTCTGCACAGGAGAGTGTCTGGTCTGACAGCACTCACAAAAACGACAGGTTTGGCCTTGAAACACTTGCTGCTCATTGCAGGAACTCAAATGGCTTTAGAATGAGAATGAGCTAATACTTCAGCAACTGCACTGAAATTAGGAGTTCAGTCTCATGTATCCATGTTAAGTGGAAAGACAAACAGTTTGAGTTATGCTAACAATGCCTCTGTAATGGAAAATGTTAATATTTATGCTGACGGGAATTTTCTCTAATTGATCTTCTGCATTCAAGGAGCTTTTATTGGAAACTGATATTTCACGCTTTCATACCATAGTGATTATAACTTATTAAGTGCTTTTATATCATGATGTCTGGGAGTAAGGGGTCCCAGACTGGAAAATGATCAGTTATAAGCTTTGCTTTATAGTTTAATTCCAGGAAAATTTAAAAAGTACTTTCAATATTTCTTTTTAGTAGTTTTACCATTTTGTTTAGAGATTCTGGATTTTTTGGGGAAGGGAAGGAGGCTGTCTTTTGGGGGAGACTTGTTTGGCAGGTAGTCATGGTCTATTTTTGTTGAAAACTGAGTGTCAAGACTGGAGTCAAGTTGCAGTAAAATAGCTTATGGTACAAGGTAAACTATGTGTTTCCATGGAATATATCCTGTGATGAAAGCTTCTTTCTTAAGTAGTCACTCTCTCTAAATAATGCATTCTTTTCAGACACTGTTGCTATTTTGTTCTTTGTCAAGTAATTACAAACTTGCTCCTCAGAAGGGGGAAAAAAAAAGGAAAGTAAGAAAAGGAAAAAGAAAGACATACACCTACAGGAAAGCTTTTAACTATAGGTCCTGCTTAATCTGATTTAATCTTTGTTTATGTGAATTCATGTGTATTTTGAGAGCTCGTTTTTCAAATTTGAAGCACCCTTCTGTATTTATTTCTCTTAAACTTTTTGTAGCTCTAGTACTGTGAGAAAAAACAATGCTAGCAGTGAGTTTGTCTATATAAGCTAAAGACTTTTTGAAATGCATGCTTTTTTTTGCCAACTGCAGTTCCTGGTTTTAACTGGAAAGCTATTACCACCCTCTTAGAACATTGCTTTAAAAAAAACCCAACAGGATTGTAAATGATGTTTTGTGAATTCATTCCTGAGTTTGAATATAATGCTTTATCTCAAAATGTGCAATTACAGAACAATGTGATTTTCATGTTCCATCCTCATTGCACGAAAGAGTCATGAAACAGATAAAGGAAAAAAGGAAGGGAAGATTTAGGGAGAGGATGTGACTCAGGGATTCAGGATCCTACCAGATCGATAGAGCAGCCCCAGAAAGAGAATGTCATCCAGCTGCTGCAAGCAGACAGATGGAGAAGAGACCTATGATGAAGAAAAAGTGTGAACAGAGGAATAAACATGGTAAGAAGTATAGGGCAGACTTGGTTCTTTATGCATTTGAAAAAGGAGAGAAACAGTTGGATTTGGGATGAACAAGATCCTATTGAAGGTGAATCAGGATTGCTTCCCAGAGTGGGAGGACTGATTTCTGGGCCTGATTTTCTTTTTTTTTTCAGTGAAAACAGAGGTACAATCCTTTCCTGGTGATATGAAATGGTTTTCTGCAGTCAGATATGTTTAATACTGTCACCCCAAATCAAAATATTTTGTTGAGTTTTCAAATACATTGTTTTTTCCTTCTTTCTCTTTAGAGGTAAATTTCAAAATGGAAACATAATTTGGAAGTAATCACTCTGGAATTTGTCTAAGTAATGTGTCTTAGGTTTTGGAGGATTGTTTCAGCTGAATATTGCTGATTTCAACCTGAAATCATTTTCAGGTGGGCTGAAAACTAGTACATTATTCACTGAAAGCACTACCCAGCTGTAAAAATCACAAAATGTCTTGGGGTCTTTTTCAGAAGAAAGTGTGTGCAATGCATAATTGTTTTCAAATCCCGTAGGTTGCATGCCAAATACCTGTGCAATTCCAGAGTTCAGATTGTTTGTTCATATTCAAGAAAGGAATGCCAGCTCACGCTGTGTCAAGTGAAAATTTTTTACTGTTTCCTTCTTCCATTAATTTTATTTATTGTAGGTGCTGGTCATATATCCTTTGTAAAATGCGGCTCTTTAAAATGGAAGCATTCAAAGTATCTGGTTATTTATGAAAAACGTTGTCTTAGTTTATTTGCCTTGATCACAGTGAGAAAATAGAAATAAACTTTTTGAGGGGTCTTAAAATCACAGAAGAAAATGAGTCTTTTAAACAAAAAGTATATACTTATTTTAGGGATAAACTGCATGCTGCTTACTGAGTGCCAGTAGCATCCTTCTCTTTTCAAATAATTGTCCCTTGGCACATTCATCACTGTGTGTTGCTTAGAGGCCTGTCTGGTAATCTTTAGCTAGTTTTCAATCACAGATTTCTCCATATGCAGGCCACATGTTACAGAAGATACTGAAAGTTCATGTGTGCGCACACGCACTCTCAGAGGCTTTAAAACATCCACAGGTATCTTTAAAGGGCAGACACCAAGAGAAAAAGTTAATAGGCTGTGGTGCAGGAAGGAGTTTCAGAGCAAAACCAAGTTGTCAGATATTCATAAAATGCTTTTAAGAGTGCAAAATTTTGATCTATGTGCTGGTTTCACATACTCAGAAACTAGAGAGTTTGGCTCAAGTTGCGTGTCTTAATCTAATAATGATTGCAATATTGTGGGACATTTTAGTTCTTACTTGAATGCCCTTCCTAGTTACAGGATGCCATTTTGGGCTTTTAGTGTTTTATACTGCAGTAGTACTTTCTAATATAATATCATCTTTTTGTTTCACTTACTACCCTTAGTGTACATTGCAGATCTCATAAATGAAAGAAAGACAATTTCTTTTCAAGAAGCTGAAGCATGAATTGGCTAGAGGGGCTTTGGCATGGTCATGGAAAGATTGTACAAAATTAGCAGAGAATTCTGATTTGTCTATGCTATGTTTCTGCACCAAGACCATGTGCACTCACAGGCAAAATGGAGCCAACTGGAAAATGGTTTGTCGCTAAGACCATCTTCCTGTAGCAAGTATGGGAGAATATTTATGATAGGTGTTGAAATAGGAGGAGTTGTTGGTGACATAGCATTGTACTTGCACTGAAATTTTATGGTTACCTTGGACCTAATTCTTGTAATCTGAGAAAGAAGAATATTGTATGAGTGAATATCTGTCAGTGCTACTGAACACATCTAGTTCTTGTATTTCCTGGGTTCCCCACTGAACACCTTTGCTCTTCCACTTCACTCCTGTGGATTACCATGTTATAAAACAGAGTAAAACTGGGTGGCAGTTGTGTCATTGATGTACACATATACACAGTGTACTCACATGCATACTCATGTATACACTTTTACCAAATTTAAAGCTTTGCTTCCAGTTCAAATTTGAGGATGAATATTATAGAACCTGCTCTGCCTCTTCTGTGCTGGAGAAATAATTTATTAAAAATATAGGCCTTTACCTGAACATAAACTTTATATTTCTTCTGAAACAGCCCTCAGGTAAAAATAACAAGTTCTTATAGACAATAATAAACTTTGGTTCACACACTCACTCCTTCATTAGTTAGCAGCAGAAAAAAAATTAAATTGAATTTACCTCAAGTATGTAAACAAACATGTCTTCAATGACTAGGACAAGAACTGTGTTATGGATAAGTTTCTCCTAAACTTAATCTTATCTTTGACTTCAAACTATTTTTGTCTAGAAAACCTGACTGTGA
The DNA here is from genome assembly GCF_001715985.3 of Manacus vitellinus. Classification (NCBI taxonomy): domain Eukaryota; kingdom Metazoa; phylum Chordata; class Aves; order Passeriformes; family Pipridae; genus Manacus; species Manacus vitellinus. The sequence goes on from NW_021940535.1 coordinate 2,094,591, forward strand.
AGAAGGGCTGTGTTAATATTTTGCAATTTTGTTGTCCAGCACTACTCACGTGAGGAAAAATAAAATCCTCACTATGTTTACAGTAGATTTTCCACCAACTGAAATAAAAAAGAATACTTTTGTCAGTTTGTGTGATAGTTGTTCAGCTCTTTGGTACATCTTGCTCTTATGTTGCCTCTGTAACACTCATTCAATGTGTGCAGATAGTGGGGAATAATACTTTGTTATGACTGACCTAAAGATTTAAACCACCTGATGGTCATGCAGGTTTGGGTTTGTTTTTTTAAAAATTATTAATCAGAAATAGATCTGAATTTAGAGGGGGGGTTAGTGTGTATACTCATAATGAAGGAAAGAAGTCCACTGTTGCTGAAATGAACACAGCCATTATAAAATTATATACTATAAAATTTCTAATGGCTTCTTAAATTTGAGCAAGATGACTTTTGCCTTTTAACTTTTATTGGTTCTCATCTGTGTATAAAGAATGGATTTGGTTCTTGTCACAGTATGCTATAGTGACCGTGACCCAAAACTTCTCTGGTCATCAGCAGCATTAAATGTGGTAGGGAAAAGGAAGAGAAATATATTTCAAGACAAAGTTTTAGTTTTGTTGGAAAGCTGTGACAAAGCAGCTATCTCTTACAGCCCTCTTATGATTTTATTATAGCTCTTAAATGGTCAGGGCTCTCTATGTACACAGAATGAACGCATGGCCTTGGTATAGATTGTAGTAACTGCTAAGGGATAACTGGGGGCAAACTGACCTATTTCAGGAAGAGGCTTGAAAAGGGAAGATTTATCAGCACCATCTTCACACACAAGGGAAAGTGATGTGTTATGTACTCAGTGATGTATTACTTACATCTGCGGATGGCACAAAGAAGTTATATTTTAAACTCATTTCATATATTTTTTCAGTGGAAAGAGGCAACGTTGGTGGATATTCATGGGATATTCATTAATATCAGAAGTTATGTCATGATGATCTTTTATAAAATACATAAACCAAGATGTTTAGGAAAAGAAGATCTTGGATCGCTAAAAGATTATAACTAGCAGGCAGAGTAATGACAGATCACCATAGGAAGTTTTTATGGATGGAAGTGGGTACAATGAACATCATTGGCATTGACATAGTTTGTCATAAGCCATATTGAGAACACTAGTTTTCCATGCCATTGGCTATTCCTGACTGCTAGCAAAGATTTTGATCACATTCCAATGGTTTTTTTATAGTTAAAGGTCTCACAGTACCAATAATTTCAAGGCTTCTGTGTATTAAACAAAAAAAAACCCCACATAAAAGTAGCTATCTTTCAATTCCAATAAAGTGGAAAAAACCAGAAATGTAGTTCTTGCCTTCAAGGGGCTGTTGGCATTTTTTCAGTAGTTAGAAAAATGGCTAGTGTGCACAAACGAATTTGTATTTAAAACGCAGATTTACAGTATCAGATGGTATCTCATTCTAAGCAATCTTGTCAACACATCAGGGAACAGCCTATTCTACTTGAAGTAATACGTGGATTGTAAATCATACATTACCTCAAAAAGACCCCACCCCTTTTCCTATAATTAACTTACACAAATCCAATTTTTTAAGTCATTACATTAGCAAGTACTTTCTAGAATGTCAAAGGTATAAAACCATAGCAATTCTAGAGAGAAGGGTTTTGGTAAGAGGCCAAATATTCTGAGCATCTTATACGTGTTTGTGTCTGTGCATATGTATGTATCTGTATATACGTATATAAATATGAGAGAGAAAAGAGTCTACATCTGAATTAGACTGTTGCATCAGAACACAAAATACTTGCCAGTGCTATGCAACAATAGAACAGAGCATAAGAGCTTAGCCTAGCAGGAAAACCAAAAGTTTTCTCTGAATCTGAAGATTTTTTTAATCTATTTTTTTCAGAGAACTATGTGACAGCTCTGTTTGCTTCCCCACCCAGTGAAAAACTCTTTTCATTTACTCAGAAATAAAAAGGAAGAGCCCTTAAAAAGATAGCCTGTCCTTAAAGTAGCCCAATACGCATATGGGCAGGCTTTGGATTTTTGACATCAGCTTTCTCCTTTCTCCTCTTGACAGATAAATCAAGTAAATAATGTTTATTGTCTTGGTGTAGAATTTATCAAAATAATTAAGAATCTTCGTTTGCTTGCTATGATTCTTAAATTTTCACTTTATTATGAAAAAAGTGCTCATTTCAAGATTGTCATGTAAACAGAATATTTTCTGTCTTTGCTTGGCAATACAAAGATGATTTTTAATATTGAAGCACATGGGCTCTTTAAAATAGGTGCATCCATCCCTCCAGTGGAATTTTTTAGCTTTGTGAGTTGCTCATTTCACCAAATGAGTGTATGTATGTTTTTCATATGATAGAAGTATTGACTTCTTTAACTGAATTAAACCCTAAATTTATGAGATTTGCGTAGGAACAGATATCTAAAAGATATTTAGCATGGATAAACAAGGAAAAGATCCTCAAATCCCAAGGTCAAAATTTTAGAGCAATGTTCTTGAACAGTCAGTCTATTTCTGACATGATAGATGTGACAAAAATTCTTTGAAAAAAGCTTCCATGAAAGAACCACATAAACCACAGTAATGTTGAAATGTGATTTTTGTATAGGATTGGTTTTATTCACATTTGGCAACCAAAAGGGGAAAAAAATAAGCTATTTTTATTCCATGGTGCTGAGACCAAAATTCAATTTTGTTTTAAAACTCATTGTAAAGGGGGTATTTGGTGGAGGCCATAGAATATTTTAGTACATATTCCATCATTCTGTGCTATATTTTTTTCTTGTTTTTATTCACTTTAGCATGCTGAATGATTGAAAATCCAGCTACAGTTAGCATAGGCTTCATTGTTGGAACTGAAGCCTTAGATGTGCACTGAATGGCAAGTGGTGAACCCAGAAAACTTAATGCTGTCTAAAGGAAGAGAAGGGCCAGGGTAGTTGGATGAATACTTAATTCCTTATATCTGTTTTATGTCTCTAGTCAGCCTGGAAACACAAATTTCCTAGTGAAAGAGTTTATATAGTCTTTCCAAGAACTCTACTCTCTTGCAAAAGAAAAGATTGGCTTCTCCGAAAAGTGTCGGCAATGAAGGAAAAGTAGGAAATAAGAAAAAGGATATTGTATAGAAATCTCAGCAGAAAAACTGGTTTTAAAAAATAGCATTCTTACTGGCACAGCCTCTTGGCCTATAATAAAGATTAAATCCTCACATGACAGAACACTCCATTCCCTCGTGTCAGAAAAAGGACACTGTCTAGCAAAGACTTTCAGTTGCCGAAAGCATTAATTACCAGCACTCTGGAATGAGACAAGAAATTGTTTCTTTCTCTTCTATAAATTCTGTGACAAGGATTTAGTCTCCTTCACTAAAATCTCACATGACATGCCTGTGGAAATGGGAGAAAAACACAAATCTAGCCCTTCCCCAAAGAAACAAGCCTTTACAATCTGAAGATTCTGTCAGTTTTCTTCCATCTGTCATTTATTTCAGCCATAGTTTTCCATATTTAAAAAAATAGTCACTATAATTTAGCACTTCACAGCAATAGTTCCTTGTGTCAGCAATCAAAATTTTTCCAAAAAGAGAAGGAAATTAATATTTTGCTTTGTGTTTTCAGGAATACATGTATGTGGTCACCATACTAAATAGCAGTTCCAGTGTTTAATTTTTTGTTTAAATTGTTTCATGAATAACTTGTTACTTCTTCTCATTTGGGATAGCTGTGGGGAAAAAAAAGAAACATTATATTGGATCCCTTTGTGTTGAGGGATGGAAAGGCAAAAGCACTATAGCTTGGCATGGAAACTCATCTGGTTAATTCCATGAATAACTCCCTTTTGGCCATCATTCTGATTATTGTATTAAAAGATATTCTGTTTCTTTTTCCAGTCTGACCTCTTGCACATACACAAAGATGCAACTGAGAAATTGAAAGATTCCACTTAGGAAGAACTTGACCTGTTTCTAGCAGTAGCTTTAGTCCTACAGTTTAATATGGATTTTTCAAACAGATATATAAAAGTTTACTTGATAATGTGTCTCCCCTTATTCTTCATTGTCTATCTTCCTTGATCACATTTTTCATTAGTCTTTCCCTTATGTAACCAAACTATTTTTATTAATGCAGCACACCTTTTGTATGTATTATAGATCATTTTAATGGAGCATCTGCCCTTGTTGTTGAGAGGAGACCCCCATTGCTTTGCCAAAAATGTCTCTTGCATATAGGATTTTATGTCCAAATTTAAGCTTTATTTTTCTTTTCATTTATTCAGGAGTTGATAATTACCATGTCAGAATTGTATTCTAAAAGCCATCCTTAGCAGAAGACATAGATCTAACCAGGTGAAGTTATAAACAAGACAACTTTGTGAATCTCAAGCTAGCTATCATGATGGTTTTTTTCGTATTACAGTTTCCCCAGTAACGCCATTATAGATGTAAATAAACATGTAAATTATGTAAATGTAAATTATTTTCAGAATGATAATTTAAAATCTTTTAGAAATGTTCCAGCCATAAACAGACACAATCTTTTATGTCTGCTTTACATTATAGGTCCCATTTTAATTGGAACACTAAAGCTGGGCCCTTTAATTCTCAGTTTTGTCAGTCAATCAAACTATTTTACCTTAATTAATGTTTGGAGATTAAAAATTTTGTTTTAAATAAGGCAGAAGGGGAGTTTGAATATAGAGCTTTTGGCATTAAAACTTCATTATCTATGTGAAAAAATATGCTTTCGAAAAGCCCCCTCTCTGAGGTGACATGGAGAGAAGCATGTTTTCTTTTTTTCATAATAAAGCTCAAGTTTCAATCAGACTAGGAACACAATATAGTTTTGACAAAAATATACAAAAGATTTTGCATTCATTCTAGTACAGAATAAAAGAATTTAATGAAACCTCAAAATTTGCCATGAAATGGAGTTGTCATCTTCACTGTTGTTACTTCTTATCCTTCTAATCTGTTTTTCCCATTGACTTCAGAATAATATGGTAAAGTTTGAAGATCAATAGTTTGATGTCATCCTCTTGACTTACATACCATATTACAGTGTGAACAATATTTTGACTATTCTTGGCCTTTATCATTGGTGGTGGTACGCTTGCTCTGCCTTCAAAAATATGTGTATTAAAATAATGATGCCTTTAAATCCTGCAAACTTTGATTGTATGCAGTATGAATAACCTGAATTTTGAATGGAAACCTTCCATTTTTAGGTAAGCTCAGACATGTTATTTATTGAGACGTCTTGCAAGACAGTTATGATCTAAGAAAAGCTGGTAGCTGTCTGCTTTTTCCTAACTACAGATATGAAGTCAGAGCTGAGGCCTAGGCAGACTGATGGCTTAATGTATTCAGGTTGTAAGAAATAAGATATTTTCACTTTGCCCAGACATTCATATATAAAATCCTTACTTATATGAAGGGTTAATGAAGATCAGGTTTCAGCAGGAAGAAGAAAGCCTCTCCATATAACACTAACAAGATTTTCTTTTGACACAAATGTGTTTAATCACCCAACACACAACAAGTATAATCATTCAAATTAATGGTGTTCAGCCAAATGTAACATCACAAACACTGAAAGGCTTGAGTTACACACATTCTTTTAGAAAGGATAAAACCATGGTTTTTTTTTTGCTAACTTGTACAACTGAAAATTGTTAATGTCTGTGTTTCTATGCCAACAAGTGCATTTGGGAGCCTCTTGTCTGATCAAGACTGTCGCCTTCTGTGTCCTTCAGGAAAAGAGAACCATCAAACACCACAAAAGGTGACATTCAAACAGACAAGGTGCTGAGCTAAGTCCATTAATCTCTTATTAATCACTCTGACATTTTAAAGGATAATTTTCTTGAGCAGAGGAAAAAAAGTCTCCCGGTAGCTTACTAAATACTGTGAGGAATGGAAACAGAATGGAGGCCAATGATGGATTGAATTTTCTCTTACCAAGAAACAAAATAAACAAATGTGTTTCATCCTGAGAATGTCTACCTGGGGAAGAGTTCTCAAGGGACAGTCATTCACTAGGCCTTTTGGCTTCCTTGGATTGGGATCAAGTTCCCAAGATAATTCCAAATTTTGGACAGGTATCTCAACCACATTTCCCTATTGCTTTTTGGTACATGTATTTTTTCCCATTACTAAGCTTTTTTGGTCTTACCTGTCTAGACAGATTGGTTAGGTGTTTGCTCTTGCATTTCATGTGAGCCTTAACTTTATTGACCAAAATTGTTTATGGAATCTGCTGTGATGACCAGTCATTATTCATGCTTGTCAGTATTTTCCTATTAGATTTACATTCACTTACGTTCACATCTGCACAGAATACATTCAGGTACACTTTTAGAAGTGGTCATGATAGGGTATCCCTGTGGGAGGAATGCAGTACAGTTTTAACTGTCATCACAATTGTTCCATGGGCACAAGTGTTTGCTGGCTTTTTGTGTTTGGCACAGGAACAGGACTGTGCCCTCACTGAGCCGGAATCACTTAAATCTTCATTTCTTCTATACTTGAGAAGTGGACACATTAGTTCTCTGTCATGTTTTTTTTCTTTGGCTTCTGTTTCTGTTTCTCCTTCTAGTCATAGTCACATCAAAAGCTCCTCTTCTTTTTTTTCTTCTTCTCTGTCACTGCACAGCACCCGAATAAAGAAAATATTGCTTTTTTCCACTTACTACTCTGCTGCTTACAAGCTGTATGGAGCCTAAGACAGAAGTTAGGCATAGACACTGATGGATACAGTGTCACTGCCTGTGTTCTCTTTTTGTGCTTTTTTTCTTCCCTTTCATGGACTGCTTGCACCAACAGATTAGTACCTATGGTATTTAAAAAGAATAATATGGTGATACCTATTCAGAACAAAATATGTATAACTGTGTTTTTATACATATCTACACATACATATATATATGTAATAGACGTACGTTCTTGTAAAGAAAGTGCTGAAACAACCCAAGCCATGACATACTTTGAATAAAAACAGTGAGATCTGAACATGGTGGGAATCTAGTGGAACATCTGAGATTCTAAGGAGATACACTATGTTCTACATCAGTCAGGATTCCTGAGTCTCTGAAATATCTATGTCCAAATAGACTGTCTTGCTGCTGGTTGAGCTGGAGTCAAAGGGCCTTGACATTGTTAGTTATTATGGAGAAGTCTTCTACCTTGTCCAGACTAACAGAAGGTTTGTGGCGATTCTGGTTGAAACAAAGATCAGCTTAACAATGTGTACTGTTCCAGTACTCACTGACTAACCATTGACATGCATAGAAATGACAAGCTCCTGAATGTTTTTTCTCTCTCTTTCTTCCACTGTGGTTGGCTGTTGCTCATGCTGATCTGTTATGGCACTGGTTGTATGACTGATGTGGGGAGTCGGTTACTGATAAAGTTCTGTACTCTCTACACATTGCTGGACTTGATTTAGTACTTTTTCAACTTGTTGTTCTATGTAGATACTGAAAATAAACTGAGGGGAAATTAATAGTTTTGAAACCCCACAAATACCATTGCTATTAAGAAGATTTGTTAGGTTTATGCAAAGGACTGCAGACAAAGTTCTTGATTGTGCTAGATGCTGGATAAACAAAGAGGTGTCGATCATCAGTAGCCAAGGAGCTCACAGTCCAAATAAAGCAGGGTTAGGGTGGGGTAATGGTATGAGACAAAAGCTGTGTGAACATTGTGATATTTGGGATAAATGTCATTTCCACAGTTCTTGGCTTCTGTGACTGCCCACACAGTTTGAGGAGTCCATTAGTTGAGGTACAGTATCCTGTCCCTACTTACTGGGCGTACCTCTCCAGGAAGGACTCATATAATTTTAGAGCTCTACTCTCACTGCAGAGGTCCAAGATGATGGGAACGGATATCACTCCTTTGCCCAGTGATAGGTGGAGAATATTCATCAGTCTGCTAAGTGGTGTCAGTTGTGTGTCCTGGCTTGACTCCAGACTCTGCTGTGTCTAAAAGGTTAATTTCTACCAGATGAGAATGTCCTTGGCCTTTGACTAGCTTTTCTGTGGACTTGCTCATGGGAAATTTGACACTGGGCGGTAGTTGGCTAGAATCAATTTATCCAGGGTGGGTTTCCTTTCTGTGGATAAACAGAGCATGTGTATCTCCAAGAATAGGAGTTTGGCATCTTCCAGCGCTTCATTAGCTTATGGTGATCAAAGGTGATTCTTTTCATTACAGAGGTTCAGTACTCTACACAAGCAATATTTTTGTATTTTACAGTCTATCAGTGACTAATGCACGTCTTCAGCTGCAGCATTTCAGCTAACTTATCTAGTTGACTATATGAGTTTGTACTGTTCCCTTTACTGACAGGAAACATGGGCTAAAGTACTATGCAACCTTTTTGTGCACCCTGCTTTGGTCCTGCAATATCTGTGTATGATGAATTAAGTTCATGAATGCTGGTACTTCTACTGCAGTTTAACCTCTTCCAGTGTCAGTGAAATCTTTTTTGACTTCACTCATTCTCTTCATCGGGCAGAATCTTTTATCTTGTTTAACAAGTACATTTGATAGTATTTGTATCTGAAATGCAGGTTCTGATTGTTTTTTAGAACTGTTAGGGATGAGAACACCTGATCTCTTCTTCAGCCTGTATTCCTGACAACCGTACTTGCAAATTTACCTTAGTGTTTAGGATGCTGTTTAGTTTAATGTTCGATTCATATACATACTAATACCAAGAATTATGGAATTTTGGGTCTAAAAATGAGTTTCACTTAACTGTGATGAACAGTGAGTCTTTAAGTTTTTATAGTAGCTTTTTGTTATCAATGGAACAGTTGACAACTGAGATTTTTGTTGTAATCACAGAAAGCTGTACTGAAGGGGCCACTACTGTACTGGTATAGTAACCTTGCTCTCACATCTTATATGTATCAAAGCAAATTGATCTGATAAAAGTTGGTTTCTTATAGCTTCTTGTACTAGTGGTGCTTTACATCTGGTAATCCCCATCATGACAGCTGATGTTTGTCTAGTATAAAGTTAACACTTCACTAGTGCTACTGTGCTATACCAATCCTGTATAAGGGAGAAGAGAGTTGGCAAGGTGAAGAGTTGACAACTCAAGGTGGAGAATTTACATCTATCTAGCATTATCTGTGTTTTTTTGGCCACAGTTGTTTTAAATGATAGCACCATTAGTCATGATGACAAAATTATGATATTTATGTGCTACTATTACTGTGCTATTGAATAACCCACTTAAGGACAAATATAAAAGCCATATGAATTTTTCTCATCATTATAAAAGATTATCATATCACTCTAAAAAAATTCATAACATATTAAAGTTTTACTATTAATAATAGTAAATTAGAATGCATTATTATTATTATTATTATTATTATTATTATTATTATATATTTGAAAAAGGACCAAGAAAGGTCCAAGGAGAAAGAATAAGCTGGGATTCCATTCAAGTAATGTTTTGTCGTTACACTGAGTCTGGGATCCTGAATCATTTTTCCAAAAGGTTAGGTCTGAGGTCAGTACCTGAGTTATGTTCCCACATGTGCTTTCTAATTGCTTTCAGTGGACGTTTGCTTGACCAAGAAATAAAAGCTGGAAACAGAGCTTAGTAAACATTTTCCACCACAACACAATAGAAAATTTCACATGGCTTTCTGAGGTTGAATCTTCTAAAATGCTTCTTCTAGCACATGCTGGTAGAGTCTTTCTGGTTTGCTTTCTCACATCCATGCTTTAAGAAGTGGTTTACTGTTGGAGTGTAAATTTCTGATTTACCAAAATAGCGCTTCATATATCCTCCATCCTTCAAAAAGGATCCTAGTTTTGAGGATTTATATTTTTATTTCCTCCAAATTTAATGTTCGTTATTTTATCAGTCCCTGTTTGACATACAATTTGCATTATTTTAATCTTCACAGTTGTGGTAGTTTCATTGTAAAAAAGACTCTATTAATTATCCCCAAATATTTTCAAACATTACCACCATAATGAAAAACAAAACAAGACAACCTTTAAATGTTCTTTTGGTGCAAACACAGCTGTTCTGCCTGTTACTTTTATTTCAGCCTGTAGGCAAATGCCGACTTTAAAATCTGTCATAGTCTGATTGATCACTTTCCAGGAAAACAGGATTCAAGTAATTTTTAAAGTAGGTTCATAATGGATTAACCAGAGTTGCCACATAAAGAAGAAATGTTTTATTCCTTTCTAATGTCAGAGGAGCTGATACGCTCTGTTTAGCAGCAAAACCTCCTAAATATCTCAAGCATTCCCTGACTACACAGTCACAAACAGTAGATGTTAAACACAAAGAAGAATTTCAGTCCAGGATGTAGTAATATTTTGTTCTTAAAATTGCCGGATTAATACAAGCAAAATATGTTCAAAAACTAGGTCTCAGTAGATGTCTCAGAAGTACAACCCTCTGGAAACACAGAGCGTAATACTGTTAAGTAAACATGAAGGTGAAAACCTGACTTCACTAAGTCAGTGGAGATTTTGCTGTTGATTTTCAGGATCCAGAATTTTGTACAGTTTTAGAAGTGTAATTTTATGAAGTTATACTTTTAAACTGAGGTAGGATTGACTCAATAGTTGGTAGGAAGATACAATGAGTTTCTGTTGAGGATTTTGGAATAATATCTAGAAAAAAATCTTGTCTGTTCTAATAATAGTGTTAGAGATTGTAATTTTAGATGATCTTGGTATATTTTTTAAGTTTTCCCCTTCTAAAATGGCTGAACTTGGTTACTTCAGAACCATATGCTGTGTTTCACATGTATGTATATGTTTTTCTCTATAATTTCATCCTGCTAAGTTCTGTCACAAATGTAAAGGAATTAACACTCTCAATAAACAAAAAAGAATGTTTTAAAAAAAAAGAAAGAAGTGAAAGTGTGATAAGGTAGGCTATCCTAATTAAAAGGACCAAGGAAATGCTAAGGAACTGCTTCTGGAAATTAATCCCTTTTACAGGACCCCATTTTGGATAGTTCAGCTCTGTAAGTCAGATTTGAAAATGTTCTCCAATTACTTTTAGTAAAAAAATTGAACCAAATCAGTTTGCAAAGAATCACTCAAACATTGCAGTTAACTTATAGAAAATAATATTTTCTGCTAATGTCTAGCATTATTCCCATTGTACATTAAAGGGCAAGAGAGTTAATAGTTTCCTCTAAGCCCCAGGTATTTAGCCATTCTTAAAAGTAAATAATTTAGAGTCTAAGATACAGTGCTTGGTAAAAGAGCCTTGTTTACATACAACATGATGTAGCAGCCAAATAAACAAGACAAACCTTTTCAGTTGCCTCCAGTAGGAATGAAGTCTATCTCAAGGACAGCATTCTTCTCAGGAACCTAACATCTCTGTTTACTGTATCAGTTTCTTAGTATGGCCTGTTTTCCTGAAGTTCATTGACATCCATTGGTAATTAATTGGAGACCACTGCTTTTGCCAGATATGGGGTAGACACTTTCTGCTCATTCACTTCAGCCTTGCATTACAACTACATTTCAGTTTTAAATTAGCAGTTCCTATTTGCTGTTCAATTAAGTGGGAGAACTCTTATTATTCTGTGTAAGTTCACAATGTAAGGGTAAATTATTTTGCAGTAAGTCAACAGGATATGTGGTGATATGTGCTCTCATCAGCTGAGGTAGTGATTCAATCACTGCTTCAGTGATAACCTAATGTCAGATAACTGTACTGTGGCTTGAATTCCTGAAAAAAAATCATTGGTGTAGACAGATTCTGAAGATATTATTACATTCTTTTGCCAGCTTACTGTGCTCTGAAATTTAGGCTATTTAGCCTATAAAGAAAATGTAATTTGAATAAATGATGTAGAGTCAGGTAATGACAACAGTTCATTGAGGCTGTAAATGCTTTTGCAATATTACAGTGCAGTAATGTTTATATTTTGCAATGCTGCATTGCTGTTTGCACATCACTTGCAATAATGTAAACTCTTGTAATTCCTTTTCTTTAGAACAGGATATGAAAACAGAGCAGATGAATGACACACCATATTTGTTCTTGTCATTGTTGGATAGCCCGCACTATAATTCTTGAAGTCTTGATGTGGTTCAAAAAGTCAACTAAAAAAGGTGGAATTACGACAATAATTACAGCTGATAGGCTGAGCACTTTTGTGCCTGGCACAAGTTTGAATTCCTATGCCTTTGAAGTTTGACTTCATTTTCTGTTTCAGGAGGGAAATTATTTTGGTTATGGATTTGCTCTTTCAACTTTTTACTCAGGGAGTTCACAATATAAAAGAGAATCCTTCTGAATGTTTAAGGTTTGCCATAAAAATGAAAACTTTGTGACATTCTGGAGATTCACAGTTGGGCACAAATTAAAATCCATTTCTCAACTTTTTCTTGTACTAAATAAAGCCATAATTGTTTTACATGCTCTAAGGATTGTTTCTGAAAACCTGTTTTACAAGGACCCATAGTATCATCTGCCTGTTCAAAAGGTAAAATCAAAAAGCTTATTCCTAGTATTTTCCATGATCTGTTTCCCAGCCTTAGGTTTACAAAGAGAATTTCTGTTAAAAAATACTTTTCTGTCTTGCAGTTCAATTTCCTGTAGTACTGGTTATGTTGAGAATCACAAGTGAAGCATTCTCTGAAAGTTTGTGGATTGTGATATGCAATTTAAACTGGGAGTGGTAGAGGAAAAGGAGGGAGGGTGAAGGTTCCTTCCGTTCCTAAAGGTAATTGTCCTTGATGTGATGGAAATTGCAGTCACCTGCCTAGTAGTGGAAAATCTTTAGCTATAAGGAAATCTACAGCAGCATCACTTCATTATAGTTGCTAGCAACCTCATGCTGGACAGCAGCTTTGATGGGACTGATAAAGGCAGGGTTATTGAAACAACAGACGTGCTTGGGGGACCACAGTTATAAACTATAAAGAGCTTCTTGCTAAAGCTACTTCATAAAAAGTTTATGCTCTTGCAAACTGTACTTGGAGCAGAATTTTGGCACTTAGGAACCTGGAGCTTTACATATTTGCTAGTCTAGGCTAAGTTCAGAGATGTCAAATGAGTTATTCTAGTGCTGCATGAGTAGAAATGAGATCAGATTTCAACCCTGGGTTTTATTATGTTTTTATTTCCAATTTACCTAGAAAACTTGCATTAATCACTACTGTTCTTATGGTTACCATGGCTGAATATCTAAAGCAACTGGTCTTCATTACTCAGCACATTTCAAAACAAGCCATTAACTTTCCTCCATCTTAATTGCCCATTTGTAAAATTACTTGCCTTATAGTGCTGCACTTCTACAGTTACTTTTATTTGTTTTATGTAGGTCTCCTGTGTTCTTTTCCCTAAAATTTTATACAATATGCTGCAAATGCATTGTCTTTCTAGTTTTTTAAATGTAAAGAGGAATTCTTCTTACCATGTAAACTTTCATAATACCAGGCAAGCAAAGGTGATAGGTGTTTCTTTTTACCTATATCAATGCATCTCTCTCCTTTCTTCTCCTTATTATTTCTTAGAAACATCTGGTAACTTTCTGCCTAACTGTCAAATTTCTATTTCTGTTTTATTAACTGAACACCTGCATGCCAGTTGAGTATGTACAGACATTCCTGAATATCAGGAGTGTTACTGCCCGCCTGACTTGTAACAAACTTGCAGTGTGATAGCATAGTAAGATTATCCTTGCTCCCATGCTATTAATTTACAGATTAAAAGAAAATCTCATAAATCCTAGTACTTAAGGTACTAGCTTATTAAATGCCTAGTTTATTAAATCCCTGATACTTAAGTGCACTGCAGGTAAAATACAGTATTGAATAAACTGATAAATATAGCATGTTGCTGCTTATCTTCTTTATTATCCTAATTTCACTTTGTGAAAAGCTATTCTGGCTGCTTTTCTGGATGATTAGTTAGCCCAGGATAATCTTAACTCAGGAGCTGTTTTTTGAAAATCTTAAGTGAGCTGAAAAATCCATATACAAATAGAAAACTTAGTTTAAAAACTAAGATTTAATCTCATTGAAATCTTTGGCACTATCTGGTCAGCTTTTGTGATGTGAACTAAAATCTACAAAGAGGACAACTCAAATAACACTTTTATCAGGTTTTTAAAATAATAGCTGGAACACTAGATAGAACGTTGCACAAAAGATATTGCCTCTCTTTACAAATCCTTCTGCATGTAATAATTACCATTCCATGTTCTGCACTGTTATTCTAAGAGCATGTTATAATCTAAGGCAGTGTTTCTGCCTTTGAATCTCACTATGATAATAGAAATTTCTTTTGTTCCAGTCCTATAGTTTGTCAAATGGGGTTGATAGTATTTCCAATTGAACTTCACCTGGCTGACTGTTTCATGTGTGTGCTCAGTGAAAATTTTCTGTCATGCCACAGTCATGGTATTTGACAAGGATCATCCAAGCTATTGCCTCTTCAGTTCTCTCTGCTATCTCTACCTTACATACCCTCTTTCTGCAACTCTTGACTCCAGCTGCCTTTCTTTAAGACCCATTCCCACAGTCCTCTGACTATTTTCCTTTCTAATCACCTGTGAATTTGCCAGCTGAGTCATTTATGTCAGGTCTAGCAGTCCTCTCTGGTCTGTGTTTTCTAATTCTGGTCTAAAATCTGAATTCTGATTGTGGAGTGGTTTTTTCCCCTCCTTTGATATCATCTGAAGTCCTGAGCTAGAGGCTCTCTAGTGCCTTATTTGTCTTTTCTTTTTCATACCTTGCCTTTCATGTTTTTTTTTGTCTTACTTTCTCCTGCGTTGTCATCTTGGATTGTGTGAATGGGTGACAACAGTAGGTTTTTAAAGGGAAAATGTAGATTGAACAGCAAGAGAAGAGATGTTGAATATTACTTATTACCCTGTGAATGAAACCATAGGAGATTGAGCTGAGACTGGAAAACTTCAGCATGAACATCTCTGTAAGAAATAGGCAGGCCTAAGTAAGTGAATGGCCTTATGGCTGACCAGATTTTTAATGCTTCTCATTCTTCTGATTGCAAGAGAGAGTGATGGTGATAAGCCAGAAGGGCTGTTTTGTGCAGGGAATGAATGATGGAAAATGCAGCACACTCAGCTGTTCAAAGTAATCAGAAAAATATTATATAGAGAGGGTTAAATCTGAGACTATAATTCTCAGAAACTGTGTTAGAATTCATATGAAAAAGCTTTAAAGACTTCATTTTAATTGACACTGGATGCAGGTCATGGCCTTTTGGAGAATTAGAACCAGAGTGTTCATCAGGGAACAATACAAGTTTAGAAGGTCAAGAACTGATTCCTAACCATAAGTGCAAATGTTCTCATGTGTGTTTAATATGAACCGGGAAATACTTTGCAACATGTTGGTCTGGAAGAAATTGGAGCAGAAGCCTTAATATGTACTTTTCATATTAAATATGATATTTTGAATATGTTGTTTAGTACCTTTTAAAGTCATGAGAAAAAGCATGAAGGGCCAGACATGGCTATGACCACATGCTTTTTGTAATAATGAGATCAATAAAGAGCTGAGGCAATGCCGTTCCTAATGTGTTGTTGAAAATTTAATTGTGAAGACATCGGTTCTAACTCACTTGTTTTACCAAAACAGGAAGGCGGAGTGGGTGCAAAGAGTTTCCCACGTTAAATTTAGGAACAGTCAAAATAAAACAAATGCTAAAATTATCCAATTTACTCCAGGCTTTGTGAGGAAGAATGAGCAAGTAATTGTCAATTATGGAGTGGGATTGGAATGCAGGTTGTAGAGGGATAATTAATTGAGAGATATTTAATTTTGATTAGAGTGGCTTGAAAAATTGCCATCTGAAGTGGTTTCAGGCCTGCAGGGCGGTCTGCTGATGATGGGCAAGGGACTGGCATGCAGTGCTTTAATGGGGTTATGAGGTAGATTAGAATCTATCACAGCACTGAAAATAAAATAAAGGATTAAGGAGGAAGAAAGTATAGTCTTATGATCAAGAGTTAGGTCTCTCTACCAGAAAACCTGAGATAGTTCCTTGCTTGTACCATACAGTTCCTCTGTGGCGTCTTTCATGGATTTGAGGGCTGGGTTACACTATACTCCAGGGGTGTTCTCACAGGGTACAAAGCAGCTCCCCTACTAGGATGATTATATTAGTGTTCCCTTCATCACTGTTCCAGGTTGAGCATCACGGGAAAGGGGAAGAGAAGAGGATTAGTGGGTTTGTGATTGGTACTTCTCTTTCAGTTTCAGTAGGTGGAGTTGAGCTGGGAAGCGGACAGGCACATCTTCGCTAAGTTTTTCCATCCTCCATGCTGACCCACCACGCCAGGTAAAGGACTGCCACGAGGCAGCTGTGATTCAGCTGGTGCCATAGCTCTTTTCCAGGGTTTCTGTAAAGCAGCACACATGGCAGCTCATTCTTCTGTTTCATATCTCTTCCTTTCAATGTCTCTTTATAACAATAGAATATTTGGAAAAGGTAATACTTAACTATGCAAAAGAAACATGAGGAACAGTTATTAGTTTACTTAAAATAAACAATTACTAATTTAGCTGAGAGAGTGATTTTCATCTTGTTTTCATTTTGGTAAATTAATAAATTTGGGAACTGAGACTTTGAGGAGAGGATATACCCTCTTCCCTCTGTTCCCTCAGTGGAGACTTCAAGATGACTTAGAGGAAGGCTCCAAAATGGAAAATGTGGTTGCTGTGAAGAGGCATCATTAGCGCAGTATGTGGAAGCAGGCTGCCGACCTTCCTGCACGAACCATTTTACCGCAAACAGATTCCTGTTCTGACACACAACTTTCAGCAAAATCAGCCAACAACTGTTAGCCAGACATGAATGTCTTTGGCATTCAACAAATTACTTGCACATCAGACAGTGCTGATTACTACCGGAAAATAGTATAAATATCACATTTTATATTACACTTGTAAAAATTGATTCTTTTCCCCTTTGACTTAGTATGCCAGAAAATTTGTTAATTGTGTATGGAGTTCAACGAGATAAATCTGGCTGCAAAATTACAGATAAACAAATTAATACATGTGTCATTATAATGTTCTTTGGCTGATGCCATTTTCACTTATCACCTGTTTGCATTGTGCAACTCCTTTGACCAAATAGAGTTTCAATTTCTGCTTCATTTTGGCTTATTTATTGATTAAATATGATTCAAATTTAGCATTATACCTTTGTGTATGTATTTAACCTTTTCATAGCCTTTCCCTGCTTTTGTAAAGACATTCATAGATTTCTTAATCAAATGACATAGAGTCCCTAATCTTTATAAAGTATTTCATTTGAATAGTGCTTACAAGGAAAGTTCTTTGAAAAGTTCAAATGAATAGTTGTTTTGCTGGATGTATTTTTCAACCTGACCTGTTTGGCAAATCTTGAAATACATTAATCTGAAAAAGAAGAATTAAGCACGGTATTTCTTTGCAGACATTTAGAATGGGACAGTTTAAAACTTTTTTGGTCTTTCATCTCAAAGTAATGTTTTGAGACCAAGTTATGTTCTGACATACTTTATCAGAACATGAATATCAGTACAGTTTTCAATTGAAACAAATACTTCATTTGGCCCCAGAATTCCTTCCTTTTATCCTTTTGGCTTGAACTATGGTCTTTGAAAAAGGAACTATTTGCAGAAGGATAATGTTGTTAAAAACACTCCTTTACTTCTAGAAGACTTCAACATCTCAATACCTCATTGGAAAAAACAGAATTTAACTCTATTGATTTTAAAATTTATGTTATGAAAATACAAACTCAGTTGCAATTACACATGTGATTAGCATAACTGCTTTGATTTTGCAGGAACATTTGCATGGATAAAGCTACTACATTTTTAGAAGCGTATGAATGGTTAAGTCTCTTAAGCTGTTGTGCCTAGTAAGAATGGCAACAGAGATTTTGTAGCTGCATGATGCCTGAAGCAACATACTCCAGTATTTCTCTAAGCACAACTGTACAAAATATCATTTATCATTATTATTTAAAATGATTAGGAGCTGAATTAGGTCAAAACAGCATGGATAAGTAAAACGGGCAGATAAATCTTGATGCTGGATGTTGTGTCCTTTTCCTCATAACTAGTACTTTTGCTGGATCAAGGCTGCTGGATATTCTTGAAAGTCAAAAAAGAAGAAAAAAAAGGAGAGGCAGCCACCTTGATGAGTCAAGTAGATTTCAGATAGGACCAATAATGATAAAATTATCCTGAGCCCAGAACAGAAATAAAGGAAACTTGAAAAGTAGGAAGATTAGATATTAATTATATTAGTTTATATATTTGTCCTTCCTGTTTTTCTTAGCAATTATAGAACTATTGGGAAAATTCGCACTTTCTGAAGGGGCTGATAGTTATGTACAATAGCATATGAATAATCAGGTAAAAGGTAATTGAAGCTGACAAAATCAACATCCTGCCATAGATTTGTTCAAGTCTGTAGCTGAAAGCATGAGACATGGGAAAGGTACAACACGTTCCACTGCTTCAAGACTCAAGCCGTCCTTTAAAGCTCTTCTCTGCCTTTGAAAGGAAAATCTTCTGAATTCCTGAAGTAAGACACATCTTAAACCATATGAGCCACTTTCCGTGCTGACAGAATTTAGTTAAAGCTCATTATGTAAAAAGGTGCTATAAGGAAACTTTATAGAGTGAATGCTCTTTATAAACTGGAAGCTAAGGTTCAGCCAGTTTCCATTTAATCCTCCAGTATTGCCTGCAGCAGTCAAGTAAATTTCATAACTGTCTCCCTTCCCCCCAAATGAAAACCATGTGCCTGCTTCATTTTTCACTCCTTTCCTAGTCCCCCAATTCAAACCTCTCCTCAGTGCTTTAAAGAACCTTGCAAGTACTGATAGAATTAAAATAGCAGAGTTAACTCTTTCTGTTATTAATTAGGCCACAAGTATTGTCCATCCCAAAGAAGCTGATTACAGTCAAATTGTCATGGGTGTATGGTAATGGAAGTGTTAAAAAGCATGTATGTACATTCTCTATTCAGGGAGCTTCTAGAATTAGGATTTTCCTTCTCCATGGTGAAATTAACTTAAGTAGTGAAACAAATAGGCAAAGCACTGTAATTTGATATATACTTATTTTAGTTAAATTGATATAGGGCAAGAAAAGAAGTCTTGATTTTGGGCTTTTTCTTATAAAATACTTGAATGTCAAAACTTTTAGAAATAATGTATTCATTGCATATTAGCCAAGTAATTTCAGATTTTGCTCCCCCTGATTTATGTCATTTGAGATTTCTTCTCTAAGAGGAAAACATTTTCTGAATAACCAGAGACTTTCTTTATTAACTTATCATGTTAGCACATAAAACGAGCTACCAGAAGGCATTAGCAATTGGGAGTCACGTGGATTGTCTGCTCTTCTTCTAGATCCTCATTCTATCCCTCAGAGAGTGCCACTTTAGAATCATAAAATCATAGAATATCTTGAGTTGGAAGGGACCCACAAGGATTATTGAACTCCAACTCCTGGCCCTGCACAGGGCCATCCCCAAGAGTCACACCCTGTGCCTGAGAGTGTTGTCCAGATGCTTCTTGAACTCCTTCAGGCTTGGTGCTGTGACTAGTTCTCTGGGAAGCCTGTTCCAGTGCCCAACCACCCTCTGGGTGAAGAACCTTTTCCTAATATCTAATCTAAACCTTCCCTGACACAGCTTCATGACATTCTCTCAGATCCTGTCACTGGTAACCACAGAAACGAGACCAGTGCCAACCCCTCTGCTTTCCCTCGTGAGGAAGTTGAAGACTGCAATGAGGTCTCCCTTCAGTCTCCTTTTCTCCAGGTTGAACAACACAAGTTACTTCAGTGGCTCCTTGTATGGTTTCCCCTCTAGACCCTTCCCCATTTTTGTAGCCCTCATTTGGACACTCTCTAATAGCTTTATATCATTCTTGTATTTTGGGGCTCAAAACTGCACACAATATTCAAGGTGACGCTGCACCAGTGCAGAGCAGAGAGGGACAATCCCCTCCCTGAACTGACTGGTGATGCGTTGCCTGATGCCCCCCCAGACACAGTTGGCCCTCCTGGCTGCCAGGGCACTGCTGACTCATATTCAACTTGCCATCAACCAGGACCCCCAGGTATATTTCCACAGAGCTGCACACCAGCATCTCATTCCCCAGTCTGTCCATATATCCAGGGTTGCCTCATCCCAGGTGCAGAATCCAGCACTTGTCTTCGTTCGTACAGTTGCTGATTGCCTCACCCTCTAATTTGTTGAGCTCTCTCTGAAGGGCCTCCCTGCCTTCAAGGGAGTTGACAGCTCCTCCCAACTTACTATCATTGTCAAACTTATTAGTGTACCTTCAAGTCCTGCATCCAAGTCAGTTATGAAGATGTTGAAGTCTAAGATGGAGTCATGTGGAACCCTACTAGTGACCAGTCACAAGCCTGATTTTACTCCATTCACTATTACCCTTTGAGTCTGAGAAGTGAGCCAGTTGCTCACTCCCTGCATGACATGGCTGACCACTGTCAGTCAACCTCATCATTTCAGTGCTGCATAACAACACAGATCTTTTATTGACTCCTCAGATTGCTGAGGGAACAACTATTATTTTTCCGAGAATGAATCCTTTTCCAAGGCTGAAATGCAACTTTAAAGTACATTGTGCATAAAACTACATATCTGAAACTCTGAATATAATTACAAACAATTAACTGTATATAAAAGTCTCAAGTCTATAAGAGAAAAAGACTAAGAAATTTTTAAGAGTGTTCCAGAAGCAATTTTATGACTGCTAGAATCTATTAATCAGCCAATATATTTAAACATGATGGAGTTGAACTCTTCTGCTCAGATTGCCAACATATCTTGATGAGAGAAAAACATTAATGTTTGTCTTTCATTATGACCAGAGATTAAAACAAGACTGTGGCTCCACCAAAAAGCACTTCATGCTGTGAGTGTGAGAACCATGCGCCTAATGCTGTGTCTGCTGTCAGATGTCTAGGGACTGTAGGAAGATTTGTCCATCATCATCAAGTAAAACTAAAAAGAATTCTTACTTTGAGATATCAGTGCAAAGAAACAGAATATAGGATTGTGAATTGTTTAGGATTTCTCTAGTGATATTCAAAGATCAAGAAAAATGTTAAAAATAGATCATATTCTGAAGCTTGCATTCAATGTCACAATAAAGGGAAATTAAAACTAATAGGGATAATTTTTTGATTGTAATCTCTTAATTTATAGGTGTGAATTTTGCTGTTGCATTTTTTAGTTGAAGCTTAAGTCCTTTTTTTGTATTATTTTTCTTATGTGACAACACTATTGATAGTAATTTTAATTGCTGATTTTAATTTTAATCTGTAGACTTCTGTCTTTGCGTGTGATAGCAACTTTTGTTAATCCTTGTGATGATTTTAGGAAGCATTTTTAACACATATTACAAAGTTAAAGAGAGAACTAACAGATATCCTTTGTCATTTGATCACAACCATCAAATTTTAACATATATTTTTCATGTTCTCTAATTCATTTTCAAATCTTGGCATTAATTAGCAGAAGAATGAAAATACACTTCTAAAGACATCTCAGTACTGCACAGTAGCATGAGACTGATGACCTATTGTGTGTTGTGTGTTTTACTGTATAAACATCCAATTTAAAAATATAGTAATAAATTTTTTTTGGTCCATAATCCATCAAAAAAAAATATTGTTTTGTAAATCTGAAAAATAAAGCTGTAGCATTTCTACTGGTATGAAAAGAAGAGGTTTTTTGCCATTAGATAGGTTCCTCTTAGAAATTTACTATGAGAACAAGAACTGGACTATGGTGAGGTTCTTGAGGGGTTCCTGTATTCTCTTTGCAGTCTCAAATGATTCTGTGGTTACACATATGTTCTAAGATAAAATAGATGGTTTTAAAGCACTAGATGTTTTCAAGCATATTGTTTTAATTCAGATTTGAAATATCAGTTGTTTCTGAACTTAATACCAGTTTCAAACTCTTGACAGCTTTTGCAGGAAAGTATTAATACTTCAGGAGAAAGATTCAGGCAGCGAGCTTCAATGGCAAAATCACCTTAGTTAAATATCGCTAGCATAGCAATACAAAGAAAACATTCTGCATGCCTGAAGGATGTCTTTAGCTTGTCACTTAAAACTTACACCTAACTAGATGAATGAGAATGAACAAAAAAACTACTTCAGTTTTCCAAGAGACAACTATGAGTGTCCATCTGTCATCATTAACAGGCTAAAATGCAAAGTCTGACTGAACAGCAGTATCGCAGCATGTTTTGGGTTTTCCTCTGACTCCTGTTTGCTTCAGGAGAAGCAGAATCTGTTTTCTTAGTAGCTAATCAAGTACAACCCCAGGTAACATTACACAGCTCCTAATCCAGATCACCAGTTACCTTGTAAAATTATTCCTACTTAATTATAGTGAACCTTTAAGTGACTGTGAGTACATTTCCCTTAGCATTTTAGGG
This sequence comes from Manacus vitellinus, assembly GCF_001715985.3. NCBI lineage: Eukaryota > Metazoa > Chordata > Aves > Passeriformes > Pipridae > Manacus > Manacus vitellinus. The sequence goes on from NW_021940535.1 coordinate 2,117,088, forward strand.
CTTTAAACGCAAATATCCATTTACCATGCTTTGATTTACGTCATGAAGCTACCTCAGAGACAGAAGGTTGGATTCCTAGCTCATTTGCTTTTTTTCCCTTGATGGACTGCAATCAAAATTAGACACCTACAATTTAGTAATCAAACACAAGGTAAATGTAAGTTAAATATCTTGTAACTACATTTGAGTGTCACTTGCATATATGGAACTTTTTAAAATAATTTTTGGGTGGTACTGTGTTCCTTAAATTTCAAAATGGTCCCAACTTAGCATAGTTTACCTTCATGAAGTTCAGCCAAGACTTCATTGCCTTGAATAGCTGAACAATAATAACAAAAAACCAAGCATCAGATTTATGACAGCTCTACTTTCTTTGATGTCTTCTTGAGTGATACGTTTATGCAAGACAAATAAGTAAGCTATGCCCATGAACCCTACTTGAAAAAACTCCAGATTTGTTCTAGAGATGGAGTATCTCTTTTCTCTTCAAGTGTATGTTGATGGATTAAGGAAGAATGCAGGCAGGCCCTGTCAACTGCCTGTAAGCAGAAGCTTGACTGAAGATGGAGCGTTTGTCAGTGCTGAAAGGGAAAACTGGATTGTACACACATCTAAGCTGTCCTTTAACACCTTAGACACTTACCACTAATTCAAGTCACATTTTCTGAGTGCATTACTGCTTTTTCCTTCAACCCACAGAGTATTGACTCTCAGCCTGTGAATATTCTGTTACGTAAAAAGGAAAGAATTGATAAGGAACATCTGTGTCAATGGATACACGGTATCAGTGACAGTGAATTTCAGCAATACTGAGGATTTTATTATATAGTGCAAATTAATTTTGGCAACCTGTCTTACCTCTGCTGCTGTAAATCAGAAGGCAGATGGCTTAAGTCCACTGCTCTGAAACTAACTGAATGCCACGTCCTTTCATAGTGTCTTTAAGTATCCATGTGCCTTTTATTCTTCTGAAAAATTGTGGAAATACTACTTCCCGCATTTTACAGATGAGGAACTGATAAACACACTCCTGAATACAACTCAGTTAAAACTAAGCATTTGAGTTAGATTTGAGAGGTAGTTACATTCGTATTGTAAGATCACTCCATCATAATGGAGTAATATAATAACCATAGTAATGATAGTTGTAGTCAAGTATCAAAGTCATATTCATGCTCTGGATGTGTCTTTCTCTGTTGTCTATGTGCTTATATGAGGGAAATTTGGTTACCATCTTGCAATCCTCAGTCAAATGTCTGATGGTAGGTGAGGTGAATATGGGTCATATCATTAATTTCCAAAATCACCCTATACATGCATGGCAGAGAAGAAATCCCATAATGTGAATTCATTTTTTAATGAGAAATCCTTTCTTTGACTGTTTTTGGTAATTCTCCAGGTCACACATTCTATTTGCAGTCCATATCAGTAGTAATTGTCAATTAATTTTATGTGGCGACTGTGTTTTGATAATTTCTGGTTTTCTGTGATTGGAGGATGGGCTGAGTCCAGTCAACAGTCAGATAAGCAGACTAGTGGGGCAAAAAGTTCAGACTAATTAAAAACCTGAACAAACAGGTGTTTGGAGTAATTAATTACAACAAAAAGAAACTCTAGTTTTATGCACTCCACTGTATGTAACATGTAGATACATATCAATGAGATACAAAGAAATAACGCTTTCTTTTTTAAAAGTATCCTGTGATGTGCACTTAAAATATGACTTAGGCTTATGTGCCACTTGTATTGTCGTACAATACTGTTTTCGAAATAGCTTAATATATCCAACATTACAGTATTTACCACTTTGGTCTGAAACACCGACCATTTTTTAATGTTGTTAATGTTAATCTCTCCCAACTGCTTTCTTAAACAGCAGGTGATCAACTGGAAAAATTACAATAACTCAGAATATTGTGACACAATTATAGTAATGGATTGGTTTCATTCATCAATAAAATTGTATTCAATTTTATTGCAACAGAATTATTTAATGAACTTTTTTTATCTAGATAGTATAGAAGATACTCTGATCCTCAATTAGGATGACGTACACAAACTTCTTGAGACCTGCATGGAATAGTAAGGAGTTGAAGAGGTCTGGTGTCCAAAGGTAGTTTTGGAAGAAGAGTCTTTTGCAGGCTGGAGTTTATTAGATAAGTTTGCCACTTGTAGGAAATACATAGTGTATAATAAGCTAGTAGTATTTTAACCAGAAGACTCAAAACATGAAACTTTGATGCATTTGTGTTGTACTTAGATTAAACTCAGGTTGGATCTAGTCTCACAAAACAGCTGCAAGCCTAAGATAATTCCTTTTATTAGCATATTTTTATTTCATTTTATTAAGTGCCACCTCTGTACATTTGTGTTGTTTGATTGCCCTTCATTCTAATTATCTGCTTGAATAGCATTAGTTAGAATATAAGGTCTTATACAAAATGAATTGTCAGAGTAGTGCTTATGGCTTGACGCAAGACAGTTCTTCTGTCAAATATTAACTGCTGTGCAACTTGCTCCAACTTAACTCAGATACAGTGAACTGTTGCAAATTATTGTATTATGAATTCCCTGACATGGTTCAGAATGTAGACATGTAAAAAAAAGCTTTTCCAATTACATTGCATATCCGCTTAGATTTGCATGTTTTGAAAAAATACTCTTCGGTCCTGAGAAATCAGTGTCACTGGTGCTTTTAACGCTGTCATATCATAGTACTGCCTTATGTAATAGGTGTCACTGCTGAAGCAGAAGAAACCCTCAAGACAAAGCTGAGGAAGTTGAATATAACAAAGTTGAATATAACTTCTAAAATACATTAGAATGTTTGAAGATATGAATTTACCCAGGTGACCTATTTAGTGCCTTTGTTTATGCAAAACTATGTAAGATTTTAAGTGGAAGAAGCAGTTCTTGGTGTTTTCCTTTTTCTCTTTCCCTCCTTGGTCCCTCAGAGCTTCTTTAGCAACTTGTTTCAGCAACTATATGCTCTAATCAACTGATCTGTGAAAGGTATGAAGCTGTTTATCTGGACAGCATGTGAGAATTTCTGTCTCTATATTTAGATACTGTGAACTCTCCAGATTTCTGGTAACAATTGTGGTGGAAACAGAGACGAAGTAAGCATCAGATAAAGGACTGATAAGGTTTATATTCAGCATATAGTTGCCTGAATATAAGTTTTCAGGTATATTTTTCATGGTAATTCCACATGGAATGACTGATCCTTCCATTTGTTGAGGCTTAACCCTGGTACCTGCTTTTTGAGGTGTCCTTGCTGGGAAACTGACAGTGCAAAACAAAGTTCAGGCTCCTTCTGTGCCAGGTCTGACCACAGATGGGAAGATAATGTGGAAGATCAGTGCAGAAATACAAATGTAATGCTTTATCGGGTTCTCTGTGTTTTTAGGAGTATATCAAGAACTTTCTAGCTTTCTAACATTTTTGTGGCTTAAGGAAATGAACAGTGCTTTCTTAAATTTATTTTCGTTTATGGTTGATGTATATTTTCCAGATGAATGAAATTTTGTTATGGAAGCATCAATAAAATGTCTAGTGTACTAGTTGGTGACATTACTGCAGGCAATTGGTAAGTCTGTACATGAGGACTGCTATGTTTCTGTTGTGTTTTGTTAATTTAGGTCCTGTATTTTTATTGCTAAGGTTAATGACATAAGATCGTTAACTTCAAAAGCAAGAGAAGTCTGGAAACATTGCAAAGTTCAGTGGATGCATTATATCTAAAAAACAGTATTGTATTTTTGCTCACAGTTACATATCAAATACCAATACCAATTGCTTTTTACATTAAATTCTTACAGAGCATCTAATGCACATTGATGACTAAGTAACTGTGAAATATAGTATTTTCAAAACTATGTTTTAGTTGTTTTTTTAAGAGGATAGTTTCTGAAAGAAACCACCTCTTTTGTGTGCACACTCATAGCTGTGAAATACCTTCCTGACTTTAGTTTCTTTTTGCTTTACTGCAGCTTGTAGAGAAATTTTATGGTTGGGTAATAAAATTCATAACTAAATGCTAATGATGGAAAAGTGGATAACAGTAGCTAAGTACTGAACTGCTGTAAAGGAGTTGAAGATACTAATATGAAGTGGGAACTTATTTTTCACCTTCTCCATATACGTCTTGCAACTAGCACTCTTGAATCCCAGTTCCTTGGCGTGGGCATGGTTAGGAGTTCTCTATCTTAAATGGTTTTGTTACAAAGGCTAATGTTAATGGAGCAGAGTATAAATCAGGAAAAATCTCCATGTGCCAGAGTTTCTGTTGATGAAAATTTCTTTGGACAGATCATCTAGCAACACTCAACAGCATCTATGCAGTTTACTAGGGTAATCCGCACGTATTTCTACACAGCACTCCTTTGACTTTATTCAAAGTTCTGTGCTTCAAACCACAGTCACAGTTCCTTTTCTAAAGTGCTACAAAGGTCAGTGCAAGAGTATGCAGGAATAAATCACTTATAAGAGGTGTAGTGAATCTCTGCCTGAAGCAAACTGAGGGTCTGTAGAGATATGCTCTCATCTGGGTGTACTTTACAATACTAAGCAGATGCCAGTATTAAGTGGCATTCCTCTGTGGATGCACAAGTTTTGCAGTCCTGGGAATACTAGCTCTAATGAAGCAGTGAATGATGTATAGATAAAGCGTAACACTTACATGGCAGGTGAGAGATGGATGGAGCACTTAAAAGAAGGCTCTTGGGAACTCAGTGCGGTGTGCAAGATTAGAAAACCTATACTGATTATGTACTTCGTATTGGGTGAAAGAAGTGAGGTTCCCAAGGACTATCAGAAATCAAGTGATATATTAGCATAGTGGAACAATGCTGTTATTTAATGGTTCCTGTGCCCAGTAATAAGTTTGTGAATATTTGAGGCTTTCTGACTGTTGAAATTTCTTTTCCACCTATAAATGTATTCTTGCCATAACATGCATACCTATCTGAGAAAACACAGGATTTCTGTAACAACTCTTAGGAATGTTCAGTTTTGTTGAAGATGGCACATTTTGAAAACACAGTACCCCTACATGGTGGAAAAACACCTCAGTCATTTTTCAATCCAGAGTTGCATCTGCATATGACTTACTCTAATATTACATGGCAAAAAGTTACTTCTGAAAAAACTCAGTTGTACCAAGCCTCATCAGAATTTTCTCTTCATCATCTCCAGCTTCATAGGCAGGTCTGGATATGATGCCTGATGAACAAATGAAACATCTACAGAGTTGTTATTAAAACAATGGGAGTGGAAAGGTTCCTGATATTTTTACCCCACCGGGGCACTTATGGCACACAGCGCTTAAAGGTGTGGCAGTCCTACCTTATTATTAGTATAATCTAGGAAATATGTTTACCTTTCATAAACAAGTCAGTTTCCACAGAGGAAAACATCTGTAAACTTATTTTGTTGTTTAATATAAGAGATAAATGCCAATGAAATAAAATAGAATTATAAAGCCTTTCACTTGGCATTCTGGATGTCGCCAAAATAATATAGCCCATATTCAACCCAGAATACTCTTAATTTTTATGTTCACTTGCATTTCTAAAAATTACTTGTAATTAGGTTTTTCCATGCTTTTTGTTCAGAGAAACTACTAACATAATATTTAAATGCTGAATGTAGTATCTGTAATAATCCAAAGTAGAAAAAGTATTATCAAAACCCAGTGATTTGTAACACCATTGCTAGCAGAAAATTACTGGCAATTCTGACTGAAAGAAGTAAAACCAGTCAGTATTTCGGACTGTTGCAATAATAAAATCAATCTGTTTCTGTAGCACCAGGTGATCAGTGTGGAATTATCAGTGTTAGACAGGAAAGCTATGCTGCAGCTGGAGACAGACTCTTTGAACTCAGAGCCAGTGCTTTGAATACAGCCACACCTCATCTTGCTACCAGCATGAGCCAGGTCTCACATCCAAATAGCAGCACAGCCAACCATCTTTGCTAAAATATTTCTGTGAATTTAGGATTTACACATTCAAACCCACCAAAAATATGGGTTTACAATCACATCAATTCTCAGGGAAGAATCGCATCTGAAGAGTATATGTATTTTTTACCAATAAACACAGATTCTTTCCTCTGCCACGTTTCCAGACTGATGGTGCAAGAAGTTGTCAGGGAGCTATACTTGGACATCTGAGGAAGGGGCCTGATTTTGGAGCACACAGAAAGCCCCTTAAAGTCAGGGTCAGATCTGCAACCTTGAAAATCAGAGTTAATGACAGACTTGTATTCATGCATTTTTTTATATTTTGGACTGAGTTATAAATCTTTATTCTCTTAATCTCCTTGCTATTAGTTACAAATATTGAATATACCATATGCTAATAAACCCCTCTGAAATACTTGCTTCTCCACAAGAGTTAAAAAACAGATTCTTTACTGGAATATGGTATGCTATTAGAAAAAAAAAAGTACATTCTTTTACTCTCATTACTTTTCAATATATCTGATGAAAACATATGAGATTTATATAGAGTTATTTAGCAGCTGTCTCATATTTACTTAGACAGTGAGGTATAAATTGAATTTAGTATTTTTTCTCAAGAATAAGTATGTGTTTGATGATTAGGCAGTAGCAAAGGTGTTTCTACTCTGTCACAAATGGATTTAATTGTTTAATATTTTTTGATTGTTTAATGTCTCTGTGCATTATACTGTGGCTAATTTAGCACTATGGACTTCTTAATTTTATTTTGTAGCAGGAGGTGCTAAGGGAAGTAAAACATTATTATGAGAACTAATCTGAGCATCAGGGTCATGTCTTACTTTGATTATTGAATTTGAAAGATGATTTAGGAAATTGAGTTACTAAAAACATTAATTGCCTTGTTCATATTGGCCGCAGAAACAGTTTGCTGAGTAGATTCTCAGGGAGGGAGAGGGTGAGTCTGTGAAGAACAGATTTTTATAGGGTGCCTAGGAAGAGCTCACTGTGGTGGGTGTATTCTGTGCCAGTATTACGAACCTATAAAACAATCCTGGAAACTTATCCAGGAAAGCTGGTAAAGTTTCACCATCTTTACGCTCCTTTCCGAACAGAAGTCTAATTTTAGTCTAATGTGCAGGTTGCATAATTTCAGATTTTTGATGTTTCAGTTAATGGATGACAAGAAGTAGGATTTCCATTGGGATACTTACATAGAGCTTTGAGAATGAAGAATCTCTGTGGAAGGTCTTGTCTCGAACCATAGTAAGAATAGACTGCTGGTGCAGGAAATTAATGAGGGTGGCTGCTCATACAGAAGTTGAGGAAAAGCTGACAAATGAGGGCTCACACCACTTTAAGACATCTGCTAGTGATGTTAGTCATACAAAAAGGTGTAGGGGACAAGAATCAAATGTGCAAGAAAGCTGAAAGAGGAGAAATGCTGGAAAGGTAATACAATGTCAAACTTGAAAGTTAAATAAAAAATGAAGTGGCCAACTCTCTGCTTCCCCAAATGCATACAACACACTCTACACCAACATGAGATACGTAAGATTAAAAAAAAGTAACAAAATTCTTGGCAAAGAAGGAGAATCTTGACATAGTAGCCATTACAAAAGAATGTTGGCATGACAAAAATCAAGAGGAGAGTGTAATACCTTGCTATAAACTGAACAGGAAGGACAGATTAGGTCATAGAGCTGGGGGAGCTGTATTAGGGCTATACTGTTGAACTTTCTGATCAGGAAACGGATATTGAGTCCAAAACGTTGAAGGAGATCAAAGAATCATGTAAGCCTAATGAGGTAGTAATAATGGGTGAATTCAACTACCTTCAGCTGATCAAATGTCACACTGGGACAGAGCGTAAGGGAAACAGTCTCTCATCACTCTGAGTGATTGCCTTTCTGAAACATTTAGTTCAAAAATATGGACATGGAAATTCTTGACTTAAGCAACATAGAGGAATGCAGGTAAGAAACTCTTAACTCCTGTATCATAACAAACCTTCTTGGGTTAAAATCATGGCTACTGTACAATTCAATTCAATACTGAAGAACCAACAGCTAGTTATTATTATTGTGTCCTGTCACAACATGAAATGGTGATAAATTTCAAATATGAGAGGTAGATGCAGGTAAAGTGGAGATATATGTGATTCATCAATACAATACTTGGATACGGTAGAGAGATCATATTACCTTCTCCAGATGAGCTCTGTGTGCTAGAATCTGTGTTTGGAAAGAAGAACAATAAAGTTATTAGTGATAAAAGAGAACTGACAACAGAACTTGAAAATACTTGGGATTGTTGCATAGAAAAAAGGGGAAGGGGAAACATGGTAATATGCAAACCATTCTGCTGTGTAACAGCATTCTAGAAATAAAAGACCAACTAGAACCAGGCATCAGATGGGGATATGTTTAATATCCTTTTCAAATTTCAAATGAGTTAACATATTTTTATTTGGAAAGAGGTACTTTTAGGATGTGGAATGCAATTCCAATATGGCTTTGTGTTCACAACACGTGCTATTACTTCTTCAGGGGATGATTATGGCCATAGCTCTATGTTCAGCACGTACAGGGAAAACTATTATTATTTTTTTGTGGTTTGGAGGCACAAAGAGTAATTACATTTACCAACAGCCAGCTATCTTGTGGCTACAAAAATATGGAGAAAATGGTTACATCATTTCCTTTGTGGCCCTGAAAATCCTTTTCACTAAACTCTAGATGAAACTGTGAAACCTGTAGAAATGCATATTTTTAATGTATGGCTCTACATTAAATAGAACTTGTAAAATTTGGATCAGGAAAGGGTGTAGGTGAGGGCTGACAAGGTTTGATATGTTTCTGATTCCAGCATCTCCTTTGATTTGGATTTGTAAACTGATTCTATCTTAGGTAGAACAGATTTGAAACCTTGCTGGCAGTTCTAGGAGAAACCGTGTTGTTACTGGTGGTTAGTTACAAGCATCATCAGTTACATCACAGTTAAAGTGAACTAATGTGATATGAAATGTACTTTATGATGATCCCAGAATTTGCCAGATGTTTATTATGTGGCCAACCACTCTAACATCCACATGAAAAAGAACAGACGCCATGCTTCTGATTCTCCTACCTGCCATTTGTGCTGTTGCATCAATAATACAGTCAATTATTTTTCATAGCGTATAAGAAGGCCATTCATTTTGAGGGATAAAAGGAAGATTAATCTTTTTGATAATAATATTCATGATGAATTTTGTTTCACAACTTTTGTTACTTATAATCTTTTTATCAAAAGAGCCCTTTTTTATGTGTATTGTTATCATATTTATCAAGGGAACGACCCATCATCAAGCATCAGATATTCTTACAAGTTGTGAAGTGTCCAAGATAAAAAAACTTTCCAAAGCCATATCCTGCATGTAGTTTTCCTGTTTTTTAGGTACATAAACAGATATTCATACCTAGGTCTCAAAGAATAGTATTGATAATGTTGAACTGAACATACCCACTGGTAATATATAAATTAACACAGAAAAGTAGTGTCAGATGGATAATTTTTTTGAACAAGGTGACAATACAAGGAATAACTGGAGTTCATATTTGATCCTCCTTGTGAAAGCAGCTGGATAAGGGATTTTAATTCTGCTTGTTATAAAAATTCTAACTACTGGACACAGTACTCAAGGTGTGGCCTCACCAGTGCTGAGTACAGGGGGAGAATCTCTTCCCTGGTCCTGCTGGCAACACTATTCCTGATCCATATTAAACAGTTATTACTGAAAGACTGAGGACTGTGCTTCTGATTCCCTTAGAGAGTTCTCAATGTAAAATGCCACCCAAGGTTATTTGATTCAGAAAATCTTGAACACTAACAGATCGTATAGTATTTCTAACCTGGAAAATAAACCATATGGAAAAAAATTAAAATTTTCATCTACTAATTGCTGTCATCTTTTACGTGATCGTCTTGGTTTGTCAGTTCCTTATGCTGAACTAGGTGAATACAAACACAGTAGAAGACTCTACCAATCAGACAGATCATGACCATCTGAAAGGTACAAGACAAAGGAGAAAAAAGCCTTTGAGTTATGTCTCTTACTTTTTCCTCAGACCTTCTTTGTCTTTGCCGATAAAGGATGTGAAAACTGCATTCTCCCAAAGGCTAGGATGCAGTAATCTTATATATTTCCTTCCTAGGAAGAGTTGATGCAGTTGTTTTTTTCTTTCAATTTCTTTTTGGAAGTCCTAATAGTGGAATTCATGGAATGGGAAATTACACAGTTCTTTTAAACAGTGTTGCTGATGTTGGAAAAAAAACCAGTTTCTGACCAGAGTCATTGCTTGGGGACCATTTTCTTGAAAAGAAAAGTTGGAACTAAGTATACCAATATAGGCTTAGTAATTGTAGAAAATAAATGTAATAGTAAGTGTTTTTGAGTAAAGAATGTATATGACAGGGAAAATCGACACCGTACTTATCATGAAAATAGAAAGGAAGCTTGACTGCATCTTAAACAACTCTTTTGAAAGGAGTAGAAGTTAGACTGGTGATCATCAGAGATACTTCAGGGGTTTTGTAGTTCATTCTGTAAAGAAAAGGGACATGGAACCTGAGCCTAACAATAAAAGATTTTAAAAAAAAAGTCTTTTAAATGTATTTTAAGTCTGTTTTATGAGAATAAAAATTTAGAGACCCAAACCAGAGAAAAACATGAGTTTTTTGGAGCCCTGAGTACCTGCTAGAGAATTTGTATGTTTTTCTTTAACCAAATGGAGCCACTTTTAGGTACATCCTTTAATTTGCCATCTAAAGAACTGCTTGTGCACCTGAGCGTGCAGTGGATTTCAAGTTCAAATAAGTGTGTTCTCTTGCATTCAAGTCCTAAATAATCAATTAAATGCATAAAGAAAGCCCATGTAAGCAAGTTACAGAGAAAGGAGGCCAAACTTTCAATACTGTTGATCAAGGGCATAGCTGGAAAGATTCTAAATATGAGTTAAAACAAGCAATTATATTTCCTAAAGCTGTCATTTGGGAAAAAATTCTGAATGTCTCACTTGAATGTCTACCAAAATTGCCGTTAACCTTCTGAAAGAGAAATAGAACTAATGATTTGGGATACCGCCAAACAATTAGACCACTGAACAGACATTGTTCCACCAGCATCTATTATCGGAAATATCTGGATTTCTAAATGTCAGCTAAATAGGCTTACCTCACAAGCAAAGAGAAAGCTGACCTGACCTTTTGACACCACCTGTTCAGGAATGGGAATTTCTTAAGCAGGCTATTCTACACAGATAAAAGGTTCACAAAATTTGACCTGGAAAGAATGGTTAAGGGAATTAGTTTTGTTTAGTCTAGAAAAGAGCAGACTGAGGGAGGATGTGATTACAATCTTTCAGTACATAAAAGAATGTTATAAAGATGCTAGTGATTGGCTTTCTGTGTCCACTTGGGAAAAAAACAAGAATAAAGATGTCCCATGCAAAGGTATTTAGATTATGTATTAGGAGAAAAAATTCTAATAATAAAAATAGAGAATGTGATGCACACTACATAAGAAAATTCTCATCTCATTAACTGGAAATTTTCAAGAATACTTAGACCAACACTTGTCATTAATAGGTAAGATTGCTAGTGTTATTCATGGTGCAAGGTGAATAGGTAGATGTATTACATGATCTCTTAATAGTCTTTGCCCATCTTTCATTTGCTGCAGCTGATGCATTTGGCAAGACAATCTAGATTTGTTATATTGGATATAAAAATAATTGCATATTCTGAGGCTTTCTATTTGTAGAAGATACTTCAATAATGAAATAAATATATATTTTTTAAGAATTCTGATTATGTGATTAAGGTAACACCATTACAAGGATAGCAGAATAATAGGTAAGGAAATTATACAGCTTGATTATTGGCTTTGGATGCAGAAGTCTCTTAACAAGAGCAGTGAGTTTGCTAGTATGGATTTCTTTTTCCCTGTTACTTGAGTATCACATATTGTTTTTTGGTTGATGTTAATAACAAGGAGCTGAAAATTGCAATGAATGATCATCCCATACAGATATACACAGGACTGAAGCATGGCACACCCACTCAAAAGAACAGAAGAACCATCAACATTATTTTATCTTTCCTAAATCCTTTTAAAAGCTATTAAGACAACATTTCACAGTATGATCCATCACGAGCTCAAAAGCAACTGAGTAACAGTGAAAAAATAAACTAGAGAATATAGGTTATGTGTAGGCCTTTATTACATATTACAGATTGAAATGAAATTGTGTGAAGGTTTTAATACTCAGTCTGTGTTGGTACCAGTTGCCTGTTGGTGGTTGAAAGTGTAACATGCTTGCAGATCAGTTTCTTATGTTTGATATTGGGTATAAGAACTTAAAGATATGTTAGAGATGTACAGTCTTACTGAAGCATTTATTTAGATGCATAAATAAAAAGTAGTGTCAAACATTGGGGCTTTCATTTTACAAATTAAGCAAACTACTTGAGTTGTAGCTCCCTGTACTTTCAGTTAGTCTATGAAAGAACATGATGATGTTTTTCTCTTTTTTCCCTCTTGAGTTTAGGAACTGGTTATATTTTTTATTACATACATGTTTTGTTTTGTTTTGTTTTCCTAGGTACTGCACAATGGACTTGTGATGGAAATGAATCATCCAACAGCTGGGAGGATCGCTGTTCCAGGTTAGATGTTTAATCCTTTTTTTTCTAAATTAAATGCTACATGACATCCTGAGCGTTTCTGGAACTCAGTTGAGGACATGATGCATCTTCACATTTCAGTCAAATGGACAAAAGTTTATCCAGGCTGACATTTGTGCTCATAGTCATTCCGGTAGCAGAAAAATGGGTTAAAATGTGTGTTAGAATAGCTTCTGGTTTCCATCGGTCAGTTGTCATAAAACATGAACATAGATTTGATAGTATTTGAAAACTTCCACTGCTAGAAATATTACTGCTAAGTCATTTACATGAATATGTGAATTTCTTTTTGATTTAGGTATATTTTGAAGGTTATACAGGCTTCTTTTAGGGACATTTCTGTTGTAGAAAAAAAAAAAGACAAAAGAGGAAGGAAATTTATACTGAAGACTTAATGAAGATCAAGATGAAGTCTTAAATAGCTATTTTGTATTTCCAAGGAATACAGAAGTAATAAATTAGTCCCTCCTCTTTTAAGCTCTAAATGGATCAGGAGCTGGTGTAGCTTTCCTTCCATTAGAGTTAGTTATGGAATGATGTTAGATTCATCCAGAGCCATTCTGAACATTCAGATCCTTGCAGTTGGCTCTGTTTTGACTACTGATCCTTATCTGATACTCTATTAACTATCGGGTCAACTCTTCCTGCTGCTCTATGCTTTTCTCTCTCCCAGGCCACATTGAGAATTGTTTCTCTGTTCGTTCAAAGCACCATGTCATGTCTGTTTTTAGAAGAACTTACATTTTGATTTTCTGTTCCAATTCTACCCTCTGACACAGCATCCAGTTGTCATCAATTTCAGTTGACTTGAGCACATGTAGTGTTATGCAGAATTTGACCCATAAAATTTATCTTAATTTGCACATCCTGGAATCACACTGAGATGCAGAAAGAATTATTTGAAAGAAACCAATCCCATATTAGATCATGTTTTCTGCATGAATAGAGGGGGTGTTTTTCTGCATCTATGTGTATGCTCCATATTTGCTCTTTAACACAGTTTGCATTCTACATTCCAAGTCTCACTAGACTTGGATGTTCGGTTGATTGTATTAAAAATGCTTCTAATTTAGATGCACATATCTGGAAATAGTAATCCCTTTTTTAATTTTCTTACAGAAAGGCAATCCTGTTTTATTTATCCAAAATTAAAAGACAAATAAGAGATTTTGATTTAATTATTTTTAAAGAAATAGACAGAAAAACCTTGCAGATGGTAGAGGAAGTGTGTAAGGTTTTCATGTTGCATACAGTGCATAATCTATCTTAGAGAAAGCAAATACTCCTTAAGGGGATAGGTTAAACTGCAAGAAGAGGAAAGAGATGAAAGGAATGTTCTAATGTCTGTCAGCAGCGATAGAAAGTATTGGCAAGAAAGTGAGTTTTTACATAGGTAAACCATAGTACTTCCCAAATCCTTAGTTATTTTTTATTTTATTAAACTAGTGACACTGCACTAAACTAAAATAAATCATCTTAATCTCTAATGGTTTGCCATTTAGATGGACTTCTATGAAGAGTTTCTTGTATTGAAGCAGATGGCTGAAATGATTATTGGATATTTGAGCAGGAAGAGTAAAATTCCTTCCCTTCCTAGCATGGGAGGATAAGGAGGGGAGAGACAGGGGAAGGAAGGGTGAAGAACACTCAGTGTGAGTAGAATGGACCTATTGATATCACTGGAAAGACAATGCATTACTCTGTCCCAAAAATAAAGGTTTGGCTGCTGTTGATGATAGGTAATGGAAGTATCCTGGATTTATTCTGCTCAATGATGTACCTGAAGAGCACAGGGAAGAGTGTGCAGAGAAGGCCTCCAGTAGATAAGCTTCTTCTCAATGACTATTTAAAATAGTGTTTTTTTTCAATGCGATTATATTTTAATATCTTGTAATTGGTAGAGAACAGCTTTACTAAGCTCTCAGTTTCTGCCTCAGGCTTGCTTATTAAGGAAAATTAATATATTAATTTGAATGTTGAAACTGAATAGGCTAAAAATGTCTGTCCTTAAAGAGACTGGGGAGACTCTGATCCCAAAATAAAAATAGGTTACTGTTATTTCTTAACCATGTAAGTCAGATTTTAATGTGTCTTTTAGTAATTGAATTGGACATCACACTTGAGGCTCTTAACAGGGGTCAGACTTGTGCTGCCAAGTAAAGTTTTGAGTGCAGTGACATGCACTTATTAAGTGATAGCATGCTGGCAGGTTTCAGCTCTAGCATGCATCTAGCATGTTGATTTGCAGTAGTCCTTCTCCAGGCATGGCTCCAGTTGAAGAGTTCATTCAAATCTGTTATACTGTGTGCTGATAAGTGCATCATCGGATAGCGGTGAAACAGGAGTGGGAGAAATTGAATTACAAAAACCATATTTCTACTAATTTTTCTTTTAAAAATGTATATTCATGGTAGGAGAGAAAGAGACCTTGCATTTTGATATCTCTTGTTTCAAGTATTCATGAAAAATGTCTATGCACATATACACTGCTGCTACTAGTATCAAGATATCTTAGATTCGAGAATGGATGTGAAAAAGGAAGTTTATTGTATCTGACTAAGAGTGACTGTATAAAAGATTGTGAGAACATTTTGAAGAAAAATGTAGTTCTGTTGCAGTTCAGTGATTAGGATAATGTTTCACATATATAATTCAGTATGTTCATTCCATGAAGTTATTCTAGAACTGACTTATATACATATACTTGACATATCATATGGAATGTGCAACACTGTGAGAGGGCCTTGCTTGAGTCATTCTTCCCAGGACTGGTTCATCTGATTGCAGGGCTGAACTAATGAATCTCCTCTGTCTCTATATCTGAAGTCAGCTTAATCATCTGCCAAATGTGATCAAGAGCTGGAGCACCTCAGCTGAAAAGGCTGGAGGAGGGTCAGGAGCTGGTACAGACTGTGGTAAAGGCAGCCTCAGCAGCCCTCCAGTACCTACAGGAAGGTTATCAACACAATAACTTCTTCACAGCAGTGTGTGGTGGGCAGATGAAAGATGAGAGATTCAGCCTGTATATCAGGAATATCTTTTTCATCATGACAACAGCGAGGCAGTGGAGGAGGTTGCCTGAAGAGATTATGCATGCTCCGTTCTTAGACATTTCTAAGCTACTGCTATATAAAGCCAGGGACAACCTCTCTGACTTCAGACATGACTCTGACCTGACCCAAGCAAGAGCTTGGACTGGAGACCTCCCCAAGTCCTTTCCAATTTGGATTATGTTCTTATTCTGATTAAATGTAGTATCTCTTCCTCAGCTCTGTTGTGCTTAGCCCTTTCCATAGAGGTCTGAAGGAAAAATTATATAGTTTAGTCAAATGGGGAATGTAGAGCACAGAAAGTACTTTTGAGGGTAAAAAAATTATAGGGGAAAGATGTTTTATGCAGTGCCAGATTGCAGATGATGCTGGATGGCACAGAGACAGTACAGTTAACTGAAGGGACAACATTTCAAGAAGATTTAGCATCTGGGTTAGTCTGGAACTACTTTGTCAAAGAGTAATGGACTTTTACAAAGTGTGGTAGCATGTGAATTTCTGGAAGCCACTGAATATTCTGAGTGGCAATATGGAGCATGATGGTTACCAACCCATACTGATTATGTAGAAAAAAACTAATGGATACAATGCAATCTTTTCCAAACCTTTTCAATTACCATTTATTTATATGGTTTAGGAAACTCAGATAATAATATTCCCAACTTCTGCATTATCTAGTCTCTAATGCTGGCTTTTAAAGGCTGCCAATTTTTGTTTAAAGCCAAAACAGTTTGCAATATGATTTTTTTTTTAAGTGAAAAAACCACAATGATTTCAGCTGTCCCTAACAAACTAACCTTTGTAGAATTTATTAACTAGCAGGAACCTCTGTGAACTAGACCTCATTTCTGACCCCTTCTAAGCCATAGAGAACTGGGGATTTGGATATAAGCCTACACTTCAGAATCATCTCTGATCAAACAGGAAACAATATAACTGTAGAAATACTGTGAAACACCTCTTCCAGACAAAACAACTATTCTTAGTTGTGATAATGTTTATATTGTATGTTCTCCTCATCCCCATTTCCTGAGTTGATAAACACCATCTATGTCTGTCCTTTGGCCCATAATCTGCACCAAGGATGACTTTATTGCTCAGAAAGGCCAATTTCTTACCTGGCTTATGATTTCCTTCTGTGTTCTTGAGATAACGTGTTTGTGGGACTGCTCCAAGCTCAGTTAAGAAAAGCAGTACAGGATTCCTACTTGACATAGACTTCTTGGACTGAATTCAGGCAACTTATATTAATTAATCAACCTACTCAGGAGAAATGTCCCTTTTTCCGGTCTTCTCCTGTCACTGTGCATTACAAATATACTACTGAAACAGGAAAGACATTTTTTTCCAGAGGTAGGCTTTTCCTGTTGTATGATTCATTAAATGGTGTCGTGGATCCATGGAGATTAATTTTCATCAATCTCTTATAAGAATGGTTTTAAGAAATAAGATGAAGAGGCAAGTAATCTAATAGGACTTCCTTACTGTGCCACAGATTTCTTCCTTAACCTTGGACAAATCACTCTCTGTGTCTCACCTTACTAATTGTTTGCAGTTTTTCAGATCTGGGTTTGTAGTTGAAAACTACTTTGATTGCTAAGGGAAGGAATTTGCTGGGAAAACTCCATGTGTTATTTTAAATATGTATTTCTATTTATTATGTATGCATTTGTACTTACTTTCTTCATATATAGGAAAGATCAGTTATAGAAATAACACTGGGATATCTATGTGTTTGATCAGTACATTTCAATACAGGGAGCAGATATGGCTGTTAGTGACACATGCTATCTTTTTTTGACCATTTAATGTAAGCGTAGTGGGGGCAGCTTCAGTAGGACTAGATGTATGGCAGAGAAGAGTGACTTCCACATGGGGGAGGTTTGCAGGAAATTAAGGAAGTCTGCACTCCAATCCATTGTTTCCTGCAGCTAGGAGATCCTACAATATAGAAACAACAACATAAAAAATCCCAACTTTTTTGCAAGAACCTCTGCTTGAACTTCTGATCCTGTCTGCTTCTCATCAGGCATTTTTCTCATATGCATGTGTGCTCGCCTGTGTGCATGCATGTGCTTAACTGATGTTGATTGAAAAATTTTAATTTCACTTCACTATTTATGGTACATTGGAGACAAACAGCTTCACCGGCATTACTGTTACCTCATTCACCTTTTTTAGTCATCAGGGCTGACTATTTATGTCTTTTACATTCACAGAGCTGATTTCAATTTTGAGGAATTCAGGACCATTACAGGAACTCACCAGAAATGATGTATGACAGCTCACCTAGCTGTCCTCAAAACACTTAAAAAAACCCGTAATAAATATATAAACAGTATATTCCTACTGATTGCAAAAGCAGAAAAGAGATGGTGGGAATGGCAGACAATATGTTATAAGCTTCGGGATTATGTAGAAAAGGCTAGTATATCTTTTTAATGAATAATATTTTAATTTGGAATTTCTTAAGATTTGTTTTAAAATAAAACATAAACAACAAACCTTTTAATATTTTTGCTCCTCTGTCATATGTTTCCAAAGTATTTCTTTATATTTTAGAACTTGCTATATCTCCTGAAATGGTCTTAATGCCACAGTTGATACTTTTAAGGTTAATATTTTTAGGAAGAAAAGCCAACTGTCTCTTACCTAGATCTGGGACTTCAGTTGTTGGAGGAATTAAGAAATAGTGGAAGTCTTTTCCATCAGTCTCACAGTGACTGAGTAGCAGTACTGATGGGGACCAACAGCGTTGTGTGTCACTCAGGCAATGGCTCTCTGGGACTGGTGTTCAGGGCCTCAGTGCTGGACTCTTCTCTTGTCAGGCCCTAGGTTTCTCTGTCTTTAAGCTATGGCAGTCAAAGTTGTTTTTCTCTCCAGGACCTGACACTGCCATATCAGGAGGAGAGATAAAAATTTTTCAGGGGACAAGTGGGGACATTTTCCTGCTCTGTACATAATATGTAAAATGGTGGTTGAAGTATTGCTGAATGTTGATCAGTAATTATACTTCTACTTACTGGAGAATATTTTCTTTATATTTTCTTCCATGTGTGCTAAACTATATTTGGATTTTCTTTAAACTAGACATAATTCTTATGGAAACTTAACAGTATCACCTTGCTGTTACATAGGGGAGGGTGAAAAAAAAGCTGAAGTATTAACTGAATAGCCAAATAAACTAATTAGTTTCCCACCAAGAGTGACAGTCTGAGAATTCAGCTAAAAAACAATGTTTTTTTCTTTTTTGAATGTATTTGCCACTTCTTTCTTTGTAAGTAACAATAACTTAGAAACTAGTTTCTTAACTCTCACTCCGTAACAAGCACAGCCAGGTGCTCACATAGTTCAGGGTGTGTGATTGTAAAGATATGTCTGCATGCCTCGGGTGTGTTGTAAAACAGCCAAATTACTTCAACACCCATATATTGTTCATGTATCTTTATGATCTTTAATAATTATTGGATAAGAAAAGGAATCTACTGTCAGCTAAAAAGAGTTTGTTTTCATTAAATGTAAAAATATGTTTTAAACATTTAGACAATTTTACTTAATCCCTAGGATACTGAGTAGACTAATCCTCATTTGTGTTTCCACCATATCGTCTTGGCCCAAGCCCTGCCTTCCCATGAATGGAAAGAATGATTGAACTTAACCTGTTTTCTCTGAACCTAGACTGAACAATTTTGTGGTCAGCAGTGGCCATTAGATCATGTGGTCTGCCTTTTCATGGCATTGACCGTACAATTTCATCAAATAAAACTAGCTTGTCCATCCTAACACTGTATGCAGAAGGTTTAAATTACGACAGAACAGATGTAAACAAGTGTAATCCAAGGTCTGTGGAAACAGTAGGCATTAGGTCAAGACCTGATTACAAAAATCTTTCTGACACAGTGTCTGTTAACATACAGAACAGAGTCCACTAAGAAGTGTCCACTAGACATAAAATCCCTGTTTCTTTGGCCGTCTTAAACTAAACTGAACATAACAGAAAGTAGAAGCAGTTCACCAATATAAAAACCAGATAATTGTTCTGTTAAAGGGAATTGATGACAATAAATTTCAAAATTTGATGTGAGTTCATTGCTTTAAATTAAAGTTGTTTAGAGATTATACCTTTGTCAGGACAATAGAAAATTTATTTTTATTTATGTGTAAGTGGAGTGTTCCTCATGAATTTTGAATGGGATGCAGAGATGAAGTGAGGCAGAAGCTTGCAGATTAGAACAAGCTTTTTAATATTCTTTGCAAGCTGTTTTAAGGTACATCACAAGGAACAGAAAATCAGGCCCATTTGTGAAGAGAGGAAGTACAATTTATAAACATGTGGGGCAAAAAAATTTTAAAGCTGATGATGCACAAATACCCAATTCCAGTTGTCCAATTTGCACATACTGAAAGCACAACTGCATGCACACCTCTACTATATTCGAGCCCAGGAACACAGACATACTTATACAAGCTTATATAAATTCATAGCAATTTGACGGTGTTCTAAAGAAATCACAAGATTCTTGTGCTAAAAAATTAAGCTGCATTGCTTTGACTGTGAGATTTAGAATCCTACATGAGCAAATCTATGATGAAAACTGTCCTGTAATTTGAAACATTCTAGTTTTCACATTTGTTCATACATAGGGGTATAGAGAAGATAAAGAAGAGGCATAGATCTTTGTGTTGGTATTATTTACCTTTGGTACCTTCCTAAAAGCCTAGAATAAGGACTTGCATTGTAATTCCTGAAAGGGAATTTTTACTTCCTGACTTCCTGACTACTCACAAATCAATGTCCCCACTGTATGATTTAGTAATTGTTTTATCTCAGAACTGAATGCACAGTTTAATAGCTTACTTTTGTACTCCTCATATTTGCTTGGATTTCCTGAGGAAAAAATATCGGCAAATGCTGATGTGTCCTTTTGCTTCTTGTAGTTTTAGGTACCATGCTCTAGCTTTCATTGTCTCTGAAAGTGTTGTGAGAATACATGGGTAAAGTGTAACTTTGACATAGATGCATGGCAATGTTAGATCGGAAGATACCACTTTAACCTATCCTTCAAGTGCTTCTGTAATACTGACACTGTAGAGAAAACTACTGGGGGAAAATGACAGAAATTGGGGGATTAGCTCAGAATTTAAAAGAAAACCCTTAGTGTCTTCCTGTGATGCCATTCACCTTGTAAGAGTTATTATTCTGACCTATTTTAAGCCTTTCAAAACGTTATCTAGTGTGGCGATACCTTGGAATCTTCCTTCCAGTTGACTTTCAGAAAGCAAGCAATACCATGTTTAATACTTTAATATGACTATTAGATTCTCACTGCTGGATGGTTCACCACTCAAAGCAACATCATCCACCGACAACGTCCACGTGGCAATTTCTTACCATTTCCATGAATTTGCATTTATGTTTTACTTTTTTTTAAATGTTTGTTGTTTTCTTGGGGGTTTTTTTATGTGGGAAGTTTTCAGTCAGTTGCTATACTGTGAGGCATAGCATATACTTCTCAGTTTCAGGTATTTTCAGAGATTGGTATTCTTTTTCCCACGTGTACGCAACCATCGATCAAAATGAACCAAAAATCATTGATTGTATTTAGAAACTATAAGTCTAAAGTCTTATCTTACTCTTGGAAGTTAATAGTATACTGGGCACCAGTTCCAGTGAAATATAATAATGTATTATACTTCAATAACATAATTATATATTACACCTGTGTCTTAATATGAATATATTATAAATTCTTATAAAGCATTACCATCTTGATACCCATGGAGGTTATTTGGTGTTAAACTGTAGTGAGAGAAGAATTAGGTAGTTTTAGTGCATATAATTTATAAGAAAGGTGATTCAGAAAATTCAGAAATCTGAATATTTTATTTTTAATATATAAACTTTTTTCTTTTTTTTTCCCAAAGTGTTGTATGAAGGAAATGATTTGAAGTGAAAAGGAGGATAAGCCCTGGTATCATGCTGAATTTTTACATGTTCCTCTTCAGACAGTATTTATGTGTAATTATAATTATCTTTGATATCAAAACCAGGAAAAAATAATTATTTATTTTAAACCACATTTCAAATATTGAGTACATTCAGGGAACTTACATGCTCTGATGATTTATGGTGAATACACTGTTGAAGATAAATGCCTTAGTAGGTTGTGGTTAATTTCTAAGCTCAGGATGAATGAATTAAACCAATGTTGTCTTATTTACAGTAAAGCATGTCCTCAGTAAAAGCGCTGTATTCTTTTTTGAAGACTGGAGCTCTATTTCAGAGTTTTGTCATATAATTTTTCTGAATTTACTCTAATTAATGAGAAGTATTGATCAGTAAACAACTTAAATGTGCTGTAAAATATCAAACCTCATATGTGCAAGACAAAATTTAAGCATTCCAATTCATGGTACACTTTGTAATGTACTGAATGATAATTACACAGAGATATTAAGAGGATCCATTTGTAGAGGCTCTTTAAAAAGACAAGAGGTAAGACTGAAAGCTCAATCACAATTTAGGAAATTTCTGTCTTTTAGTGTTTAATGTCTTTACCAGAAGAGTAATTAGTAGCTCAAAATTTAGTTTTATATTTGAGTAGTGTAACCATTACCAACCCTGTATCTTGTAAAATGAAAGAAATCCCCTCCTGGTGACCAGGACATTTGAATCACCACTTTGGGAAGGAAGAACTGTGTATTGGTTTGCTCATCATAGTGGGATAGTAGCTGATTTCCACTTCCTCGCTGCTTTTAGCTACTTAACTAGCAATACCTATGGCCCAAAGACACTGATCCAGGCAGGAATGTGATTATATTTAATTCAGAGGTTTTTTCTGCATGCAGATGTAATTGGTGTACAACTCACACAGCCTTCTTCCACAGGTCTCATATTTCTATGTCTAGTCTTTCCTAAATACTGCAACTGTGAAATAGAATGACTGAGACATGCTGGTAGAGAAAACAACTTTGTCCTGAACTTTAAGATATAATGAATATAAAGTTCATTGACAAGTGGTCTTCTCCCACTGGTGACATTCAACCTACAATAAAACCCAAGCTGATTGAATGGATTGACATCTATGTAGCTGTAAGAGAGCTGTATAATAGGAAAAAAGGCAAATTACTAAGACATGCGCCAGAGTACCTAACACTCTCATGTGACCAATCACCATACAGGATATGACATAAATTATGTTTTTTAATGCTATTGCATCTATTGGCGAAAAAATGAGAAAATATATCCAATTAGTTTTTCTTTCCTTTATACTTTGATTTCATAGGCTAGAATGATGAATTTAAGCCATATATGTTGTGTATTGTGGTTATGTTATCTATATGATGATGAAATTTATTTTGTCTGTGTGAAAAAGTAGGTAAGTTTAAATTTATGTGCTTTTTAAATATTTTCTTTTCTAATCTTGTGTGTTAGATCTTATTTCCCCCATCTTGACCCAAGGTTTCTTTGGCATACTTTTTTTTCAGTAATTTAATTTGGCCTAGACATCTATAATGTGGGCACATACACTCTCTATATAAATATACAGTGTGTTCTCTACTATATTATATATATATTCCTATATATATACTAAAGGAGGTCCTGCACAACAGCATATGCTATGCCATTTACATTGTCCATTTGGATTAGGAGGAATTAAGTAATTTAACATGAAAGTGTATTATCCCTTGAGAGTTGCTTCCTCTGTTATGTAGACTAACATATGGGCACGGGGTGAAGAACTGGCTGAAGGACAGGGCTCAAAGGGTTGCAGTGAACAGGGCAGTATCTGTCAGGTGACCAGTTACCAATGGAGGGCTCAATTCTAGAGCCAGTTCTGTTCAATCTTTCTATCAGTGATCTGGAGGATGCAGTTGAATGCACGGTTAGTAAGTTTGCTGATTATACTAAACTGGGAGGTGCTACTGACTCTCCCATGGGACAGGAGGCCTAGCTGTGCAGAGGGATCTGGATTGATTATTGCATTGGGCAATCAGCAGTGACATGAAACTGAACAAGACCAACCAAATGCCAAATTATGCACCTGGGATGGAGTAATTCCAGACACGAGTCTAAACTGGGAGAGGAGTGGCAGGAGAGCAGCCCTGCAGAGGAGTCCCTGGGAGTGCTGGTTGGCAGGAGGCTCGGCAGGAGTCAGCAGTGTGTGCCCTGACAGCCAAG